>NW_026931571.1:0-48227 GCF_032062105.1 Saccostrea cuccullata
ATGGTATAAATTCGTCAGGTGTTTTAACCAGATTTGTGGGATTGATGAAGCTCAACAGAAGTTAAGTTTAGTGTACCCCATATTTTTCATAAAATCCAAAATGGCGGCAGCGCAGTTGTAACCACACTGTACCTCCACATATTCGCAAATTTTAATGCATGGATAATAAATTATAAGACTTGACATGTCTGAGTAACTTAAATTCATTTTTGGATTCAAAAGTCAAAAGCAGTAAAAAGTTTTGGGGCGCCGAATTTGAAACTATAAAAAAAAGCACAAAATCAAGTCGGGGACAAGATTTAGTGTATTTTATTTGTAAACGGTATGAGTCATGTTACTCAAAATATATTTGAGGAAAACTGCATTAATATACTTCAGTTAAATACAGAACATGTTTAATTTCAAACAATGGAGAGCTAGATAAAACACCGAAAATCCAGCCGTATCATGTAAATAGAAATCTTAAATGAATGTCTATGTTAGCATAACAGGACATAAACAGTGCTCGTAAACAAACAATACAATGTATGATGGAATTGTTGATAAACAGTATCATAGTTCCACTCTAACTCTTTGCAGATTAAATTTTCTTTGAAATATTCTTTTTTCAAATAAACCTTTGACAGAACTTTTACGAACGTCTCATGTGGATAAAAACGCGACTTTTCAGTATGCTAAACATTATACAGTCTGACATCATTTTCGGAGTTATTATGTCATAAAAATTATAAAGTGACATCACAATATGTGTATATATTTCTGATTTTTCCAATGATATGAAACTCAATAATTTCCTTAAAATGGTTAACCTTTTATTAAAGAGTTGCCAGAACTTTTGAAATGCCCCTCGTATATAAAAACTTATATATTTCTCCATCATAGTTTGATTTGGGTCAATATGTATTTAATTACAAATTATGGTCCCTACAATCTTTGGTAAAATTATATATATTTAAACTTAACTTATACTTTCACATTTTTGGTTTGATATCAAGTACAGTGTGTATATTTTTTTCTTTTTTTTGGTAGACTTTTCAAGTTTGGATGGAATAAATGCTTCTTCTTCTTAATGCAAGTCATTAGTTCAATACCGTAAAATAACAAATCTTTTAGGGTTAAAATGTTCTTGGTAAGAAAAAATGTAATCATTTATTTAAGGAATAAAATGTCGTTGTTAAAGGAAAAACATTAGGAGATATAGTACAGAAAATGTTCATATCATAGCAAAAATCTTTTTACAGACTTTTATATTCCTTTATGCCATTAAATATTTTAAGAAGCAAAACGTTTATCATTAAAAAAAAGTAAAATTAAGAAAACAATAAGTACCTAGTTGAGGAAAAAGAATTTCTAACTGTGATGGTTGGAATCGGAACTGTCCTCTTCTCATGTCTGCTTCATATTCTTTTAGCGTCTTTTGTAGTTCTTCGTTTGGGAAGAACTTATCGAAGCAGATTCTTACTGCATCAGTTCCAACTTGCAATAACTTAAATATCCTGGCAAAATTATCTATATAATGGAAATATAGCCCAAGTATGTCAATTAATGACAATATGGTAAATTTTATTAACATGATTATTGTAAATGAAAATAAATTGCAATCATTACAATACTTTCTCCCTCATGTTGAATACAAAAGTATACAAAAAGGGGGATTTACTGAATCTTTTAAGGCGAAAAAAAACATACCTGTTCCTCATATAAAGATAGAACAATAATCAGTAAAAAAAATGCTGCCTATTTTATGTAATTGTTTAAGGTTGATTTTCTTTTATAAGTCTGCCAGCATTTCAATTTGTATAGAGTGTACACAAAAAATAAAAGAAGGGGCATGTAGTCTGACAAGTAATTTGATTTTAAAAGATTTACCCATAGGAATGCATTTCAACGTTTTGAAATGGAAGTAATAATGCCTCATAGTTTATTTCTAGAATTCTGAAACAATTCAAATTTGATATATATAATTTATTAATAAACTTCTTTTTAACAAATAAAATATAAAATTTATATAAAACTTTGCCATTTTAATCAGAATTTACATATGTATAGTCTTGAATGATTGAAAAATTTTCGCTGATTGAAAATATTTATCTGTACATCAATATTCCTGGTACATGTACCTAGCAACTTACCCTTGCTAATATTATATTATCTGTGCTAATATAAAGTCGGGGATAATGTGAAATGAACAAAGAATTTGATCTCAAATTTAACTGAGTTACCTTTTGGATGTGACTCACTTGATCCAGAACTCCCTGACAGTGAACCTTTATCTTCAGAAGGTTGATTTTCATCATTATGTACCTTTAATATGTAAATATTGACACTAAAACTGCGTGTGCTCATAGTGAATGATCATTTAAGTTTAGATAATATTACACACAAAATTTCCTGAATGCGCAACAGTGAAATAATTAAAATCAAACAATCGTCTCACTTTCACATAATATGTATCTTACTTTTTTGTTTCAGTGAAAACAATCAGTGTTTCAGTGAAATGACAACTTTCATTGCTGCTCTCGACCTGCAGTTCTCGCTACTATTGAAAAACTCCATATACATATATAACTTCTGATTTTAACTGAGATGAAGCAAAGCTACATTGTTTTCACCACCCCTAACTAAATATTGGTATTATGATTAGAAGTATATATGTTGCACAACAATGATGTATAATTCTCTGAAATGCCACGATGACCTTATCAAAATCAGTCTTTAAAGACATTTTTTAACCAAATGCGAATTATATTCAAATTTTACCCATTTCTTTATTTTAAGAAATTAATTAAATAACTTGTATTTACTCTCTATGAATTTCAACAAGAGGCCCATAGGCCACATCGCTCATCTGAGCACTGTGGCTAGGAAAAAGTAGAAATTGGTTTATTATTTAATAATTTAAATCCAAAAGTAGTCACAATACCAATCCTGGCTTTTCTATTCTTGATAAGATGATTTTAAGGAATTTTCCTATATATGTCTATGAAAAACTTTGGTTGGCCATTGTGGCCCCGCCCTACCCCAAGGGTAATGATTTGAACAAACTTGAATCTACACTACCTGAGGATGCTTCCATATAAATATGATCAATTATGGCTTTGTTATTCTTGAGAAGAAGATTTTTAAAGAATTTTCTATATATTTCTATGTAAAACTTTGGTCAGCCATTGTGGCCCCGCCCTACCCCCGGGGGTCATGATTTGAACAAACTTGAATCTACACTACCTGAGGATGCTTTCATATACATATGATCAATTATGGCTTTGTTATTCTTGAGAAGAAGATTTTTAAAGAATTTTCCTATATATTTCTATGTAAAACTTTGGTCGGCCATTGTGGCTCCGCTCTACCCCTGGGGGTCATGATTTTAACAAACTTGAATCTACACTACCTGAGGATGTTTTCCCATAAGTTTCATCTTTCCTGGCTCAGTGGTTCTTGAGAAGAAGATTTTTAAAACATACCATCAAATTTTCATTAATTCCCAATTATCTCCCCTTGAATGAGGGCCTGGCCCTTCATTTGAACAAACTTGAATCCCCTTCACCCTAGGATGCTTTGTGGCAAGTTTGGTTGAAATTAGCCCAGCGGTTCTTGAGAAGAAGTGGAAATTGTGAAAAGTTTACAACGACAACGACAACAACAACGACGACGACAGACAACGGACAAATTGTGATCAGAAAAGCTCACTTGAGCCTTTGGCTCAGGTGAGCTAAAAAGCTTTTCCTATTTTTGATTTAAATTTATTGTACATGCATTTTACCCTTTTTGACATTTTTTTGTAAAAAATAATCCTTTTTTTCCTCAGATCTAAACTTCCATCGTAATCTTTTTGAACAGTTCATGAAACACTTATTCAACAGTTGATTTTGAATGATGCATTTTCTTAGACGTTTCTGTTGTGTAATTGAATTGACTGAAGACTTTACAGTGAAAACATGAGTCATGTAGCCAATACATACCGATACGAGTAGAACAGTCAAAATATGATCCATAATAGTTAAATTTTACAAAATAAATATTCCAGTTAAAGGATGATGTGACATAACTGCTATCTGGGGCCCCTTTTTCCATGACGAATTATATTTAATCTACAACGATGTTGGTAGTTTTCAAACATGAGTGAATAAATACGATGCCTTTTGAATAGTTTCAATAGTTCAGACACATTATAATTATAAGGAATACTGCATTATCTTTGATTTTTTAGACCCTATCACAGCTAAATTCGGCCAGGTTTGTGCGAATATTTTCTTTTGCGGCAAGGGAATGGGCGGGTCTTAGTACAATAGAAGGATATGCGTGTCCGAGAAGACCTTATATGGCTATTGTTATTGTTTCGCACTTAGTCATTGTCCAATCCAATAACAGAACAACAAAACATGCTGGTTTACTACGTTTCCATATTATCGCAGACACGTGGTTTAGGTCAATATACCTGTTATCCTTTTCTACATTTCAAACTTTTATAATGGTCATCCAATGCTGTTTATACTTAATAATACGCATGGATTTTCAGCATTTACGGTTTTTAGGACAAGAAATGCACATGAAACTTGTATTCACCGATACTCGGGAATACGTGTAGACCTAGCGAATTGCTCACCAAACACGCTACAAAACTTTAAACTATTGTATATCATGTATATTCTATCAATTGTTTGTAACTGTATATAAATTTTACTGTGGTCTCGGAAATGATACATATGTAGATCCGTGTCTAATCTGTGACTCAAATGCATAAAAAATATCGGAAAGCACGTTTCCATAGTATTTTTGTGGTACTCACTTGTAACGAATTTCATTTAGCTGATTGGTCAGTTAGAAAGTATCGCCTGTGCCTCGATTAGCATATGAATTCATTCTTACGTCAGAAAATCTAGTACCGTTGATCTGTTTATAATGGGAAAGGCCAACTAGATTTTACATTTTTTTTAAAAAATAGCATGTGAGCGCAGTTAGGTACAATTTTCTCCTTTCACATATAGGTAGATTTCATAAAAAAATCTAGATAAAATATAGTGATCAGCCAAAGGAGAAAATTGTACCTAACTGCGCTCGTATATTTTAATGACTTCAAACAGTTGGGCGGGGTTAAAATGCAATTGGAATTGAACGTAAACATACTACCCCTACCCAAATAAAATATCTACATCTTTCAAATTACGTTTCTATTTTTGTTAAAAATAGTATTCTATAAAGGTACACATATCAGTGATTAGTTACATACAAAAATTTGAGTAAAATTTAGACATTTAATTTTTTGTCAGTATACGAGGGGCCGCAAGTCACCTCATCCTTTCCTTTTTTTCTCTTCTGGAAAACGCAACTGTTAAAATTAAATACCTGTATCCAATATTTCTTGATATCCTTTGAGTTGATGTTATGCATTCTCCCAATTGGACAGGCAGGACACTGAAAGGTTGGTTTTATAAATTCTGATTCGTTGATCACAGAACTTTCACTGGTATCACAGAATCCCGTAGCTTTACATTTGAAAGCATGAGCAAATTTAGAGTCTGCATGAAATGTTTCTGAGAGAATGTTCAGTATATTGTCGATCTTGTGCTTTATTTGTTGACATGTTGATTTATCGACCTCTCCTTCAATTACAAACACTTGTAACTGAATTTCTTTTGGTGTCACACCAATCAGAATGTTATGGTTCTCAAAACGAAACACAGCTCCTGTCTGGTAAATACATAGTTCATCACGACTTGAATTAAGTTTCCATGGTATTTGCATGCAAATAGCTACCAGGCGCTGGAAAATTCCAGCAGGAAGAGCATCAAAGACGTAGCATAGGATGGATGAGGCAGGGTAGGATGAAAAGTATTCCGCAGGAAATGGTTTCTTGTTCATACAGGGGACATACCATTTTTTGTCATCCATTTTAGCTAGGAGTCCGAGCTTCTCCGTGTAGCGCATAATAATATCTTTGTGTTCCAGGTATCTGTTCTTGTTCATTTTCCATATTGAAGACAGTAGTACATCACTCAGTTCTCCAGTTTCATTAAATTTGTCCCATTGTGATGCAAGCTTAAATAAATCCTCTGCTGCATGGTTTTTATCTGTGATAATATTTTTGAATGCATCTGCAAACCATTGAACATCAAGAATTATGATTCCTCCGAGGGATTCTTGGTCAAAGTGTAAAATTTCTCTAATGTCATGAAAAAAATGCAGCATGGTGTTAACATCTTCTTGTGTTCCCAACTTCAGTTCTTCTGGCAATGCTTCATTGAAAGCCAAAAGAGTCTCTTTGTTGATGATTTTAAGGTTTTTCTTTTCTTGGAAGAAATTTTCAAACATTGCCCAGGAGTATGGAAGTTTCTCTCCCCAGTGATCAAGATTCTTGACAACATCAACAATTGACATCTTGATTTTTTCAATGCATTCATTCTCATGGAATCCAACAGCAAACATCCTTTCCCTGTCAATATGGTTTTGCAGAGACGCATCCTTAGTTTCCAAACTCGTCCATATCTCACGGAAAAACTTTTCTTTTTCCTGTTAAAAAAGATTTATTGAGTTTAAAAGTATGAAGCAAGTATGCGATGGACTTAGCTGTTCTTGAAAAGATGTTTTTTTTTTTTTAATTTTACTTCGTAAAAATTTGATCCTCATTTGTGACTTCTTCCTACACTTAGGGTTCATTTGAAAGATTGATTAAAAGAAATTTGAATCTTCATTACCTTACATTTGGATCCTAACATGTCAACATGATTAAACATAAGTCTATGTTATTCAGATTTTTCTTCTCTATATTTATATACGTATTGATAATTAAAATTTTGATCACATACCGTGGCCCCACCATATCCCTGGGGACATCATTTGATCAAAAAAAAAATTAAAGACGAATGTTCACATTAGGGAATTTTGGGCTCTGTAAGTTTCTATAAAAGTGAAACAGCTTTGCTTCACTTAAGAATGCATAAAATTTCATTTAGACCCTTGGACAGCCCCTCCCCAATACAATACAATGTGATATAATCTATCCTATCAATTTAGAAAAATTGTTTAAAGTTACATTTTATAAAAATATCTACCCTCTCTATATGATTTTTATATAGAGAATGTAGTGTAGATTTAATAGACCGTTTGTTTTAGGTAATTTTTCTATTTGCTGGTATAGATCTTATCACAAATATGGCAATGAAAGATATTTTATGAGAAAAAATTCGAAAAAGCCTAGGGATCTATATCGAAGGTGGGGGGGGGGGATTCCTGTCCTCAAGCACCCTTGGTTTAGATCTGTACGAAGCGTGTTAGACCGAAATATCTTCTCAATTCCAGGTCCAGGAGGGCTATTAAAAACAGTTATAAGGAATGTTTTGTTGTGGAAACGGTGAAAGAATATGTTAGGAACACACAGTTGGTAAAGTTTTGAGATGACAGTTTTAAGAACACGGAAAAATAAATCGAGAAACAGCGCATTTTTTTCGTGCGCAATAAATATACAGTTTTTTCAATGGTTGGCACTGTAGCTCTCCGGTCTATCAATATATGTTTTTTTTCGGAGAGCTACAGTTCTGCAGCTAGTTATTTGCTTTCTGTCAATTTTAAATTGGTACAACCTTATAAAAATACTGACAGGGGATATTTTACAAAAAGCTCCATAAAGGAGGTTAAGAAAATGAAAGATCTAGAGTTTACTCTAATCCCACCTCCCGAATCAAACAATTGTATTCTTTTTTCGCTTCTTCAGGTAAGTTTAATTTTACAAGCCCCCCCCCCCCTGACCCTTTCAAAATCGTTTCTTCGTCACTGCTATGGCTGCAATTTTTGTGAATAAGAGATTTTATGAACATGAATAAATCAACTTTATATAAATAATGGGGGATGAAATTTCTAAAATATATATTGTTTATGAATTTGTTTATTTAAGGTGATTTAATCTAAAATAAAATAATATAATACGTTTTCCGTTCCGTTTTCCTTTCCTCGTTTTAGCAATTAGAACCCTTATCATTTTTCATTATTTTATCCATTTCAATATTAGTATGTAAATTGTTGAGAGGTGGATTGAGTTAAACGATTGGGTACTAGATACACTCGTATATTTAATATCCTGACCTTGATGGACTGACACGCCCCCTCCCCCAACTGTTTTCAGAGGCATGCATACATATAACATTAAAAAAATACAATTTATCTCTGTCTGCAATGGTACATGTATTAATAACACCATTATGGTTATTCAGAAAAAGTATCAAATATTAATTTACACAGCCTTAAACAATTTTATTAATAATGTTTTGAAAATAATTTTGCAAAATTTGATAGCCCCCCTCCCCCAATTTGAATAAATATGAATCCAGTTGTAACGTGAAGCGGTCAACCATCCAAGGGTTAAAAAGGCTCGCCTTTGCTGAACTTGCCTGAAACAGAGAGAGACTCTATCGCATCACCAGAAAAGCTAGCTCACTGGAGTTCCCTATGTACTGTCCGCTACACTTCACCCACTCGGGGAAGCTTCGACCCAAATCTAAGCATGAGTTTTCTCTGAGTATTTGGGCCTCTTCAGCTACGGCAACCAATGCCGTTCACGGACACGAAGTCTGTACCTGGACACAAAGTCGTAGTCTTAGAGCTTTCTGAAGCAGATCAGAATATGACTTCAGATACGGCAACCCCTGCCGTCCACAGACACGAAGTCTGTGTATGGACACTAAGTCCTAGCTCTAAGACTTCCTGAAGCAGGACACCAGTCACTATGCTGCCTCCAATTTTTTAACGTGAAGGGGTCACCCATCCAAGGGTTAAACAGGCTCACCGTTGCCCAACTTGCCTGGAGGGAGACTCTACCGCATCACCAGAAAAGCTAGCTCACTAGCGAGGCAGTATAAGTTCCCTATATACTGTCCGCTACACAGTCTTATATCATGTTTATAGCCAGTTTTAAATTTTTACCACTTTACTGCAAACTAGCAAAGTTTTGGCTGCAGTAACGACTCATACTTTCTTAGGGGGTGATAGTACCCTCCCCCAAATAATTTTGCCAATATTTATCGTGGAGGGTCCTATATCAGTGGGGTATCTAAATTGGTGGTATCTCCCTTTGAGCTGATGATTTTTAATGTGAGGTCTGACTTTATCAATATATGAATGTTACGTAACACAGTAGTTTAAAGTATGTAATGTAAAAATAAAAATATTCCTAGGAATAACGGTGTTTGGTTAACTCAAAAACACACTAAATTTATGAAACCAAAACAATTTACATGTAGATTGAAATTACAAAAAAACTTTTGAATTTGTTGAGAGTATGCAATCAAATACCTGTTTGTATTCTTATATTTTCTCAAATAATGACAAAACAAGTTGCTAAGACACTTAGAAAACTATGTGCGTTTATATTGTAAATATATGATTTTAGTTAGTCATTCCTCCATGATTTTTCGATCCCTCACTTATTTCATTATAACATGTTTCATATGTTTTTTTTTTTCTTTTCCTTTTCATATTCTGATTATGTATATCATATACTTGTCCTCTGACCTGAATGTATATGTTGTAAATATTCTTCATTGTCCTCATGTACTTAAAATGGTTTGAGTGAATAAAATGATCTTGAACTTGAACGGGGCCAGGTGCCTTAAACAAAATATCAAATGTATATTTTGATTAAAAATATGTTATTATTTGATTTAATTTAATTGTAGGCCTACTTGTTAGGAAAAAATTTGTATCTGTTAATTACCATGATATACATGTAGATTCCCCGAGGACAGAACCCTATTCAAAATATACCTACTACATGTATATGCCCAAAATAAAAAAAAAAATCTGATGAATTTTTATTTTTAATCACTTTCTATGTATTTCTTGGTATTTTTTTATAGTTGGTAATGTAGGTTGTCCCCCCTCCCCCACACTGAAATTGCTTCCTATGGGCCTGTTACATGTATTTGTTTATTCCAGCTAAATTGTTTGTTTTTTTTTACATTCAAGTATCTTAAAATAAGTTTTCCCTCTTTGACAGTGCAATAATACTCCACAACTCCCTAGGTGAAGAAAAAATGATCATACATGACTTTCTTTTTTCCATATTGACATACCTGTCACTTCTTACCCAATAATACAAAGGAGTTCCAACAAGGGGAGATAACAATTTAATTCCAGCAGATTGGTAACAAGAGAATAAAATAAGCAAAAGAAAGTTATATGAAGTGTCCAAATCAGTTATTCCTCTTCTAAAAAAATATATTAGATTAAGAATCTTCTCTTTTTCTTTAAATAACATAGAAATAATCCAAAAATATGGTAAAAGACTGTTTTTCAAAATATGTGAAATTGTAGCAAAATATGGTATTTCAAAGTTAATTAACAGCATGTAGATATTATTTCCCAAGCTCAATATTTTAATACAGAGTAGACCTTAGATCATTCTTAAAGTAACAATTAATTTGATTTAATTTCAACCTTGGTCTTGAGAGAAACGAGCATCTAAAAATGGCTAAAAAATCATACTCATTTACATGTACTTGCCAACCTCCAGCATGTAAAATTCTGGTCATGACCAGATTTGGAAAGTAAAAAATCTGGTCACAACGTGTAACGACATTCACGACATATTTACCATGATTAAATTTTATAATACATATATTAAAAGAATTTGTGTAGTGAGAATTCTTTTATTGAAAAAGGATTTAATTTACTATGATAAAAAAAATTCATACATAATTTGCTTTAATTTACATGTTAAAAATGAAAATTAAAGGTTTCATATTTCAGATTTGACCTGAAGTAAATGTACATTTTTTTAAAAAGGCCTTTTCAGTTTCTGCTAAATTTGAAAGCATACCAATTTCAGTTTTGAAGTTTTGTTTTTCCTCTCTCTTAATTAATTAATTACTGCAACATGTTTTAAATTTGAAGTTAGGCGTACACTGTCTTTGATCACTTTATTTTATCTAGAATGAAAGTTTTTTCCCCCAAGATTCCTTGATATGTACATAAATATCGTTTCTCTTTTTCTTGGTTCAATGAGAGACATGTGTTTGGTTCAGTTTGTTCCTGTTGGCCCTGATAATGATCTAGTTTTATTGGAAGCCACTTTAATTGACTTCAAACATTGATTTGTCAAAACAACACCCAGTTAATTGTTTACACCTACAAAGATAATTAATCCATCGGAATTGTTTACGTAGATCTAAGCTTGGGTTGTAACTGGAAGTTAAAAGTGCAACCTAATTTACGAACCAAATCCGGAAATCGGGAGATTTTCGGGTTGTTCGGCAAAAATCGTGTGATAAGCATGACCCGCCGGGTCATAAAAAATAATCGGGTTATGGGTTGAAAAAGAGGGTGTGACCCGACAAAATCGGGTGAATTGGCATTATGATTTACTTAGGATCTATAAATAGATGTGTAAAAAATAAAATATTCATTTGATTTAAGTTTTTCCTCATTAATTGTGTTAATTGGACAATGACTTTGACAATGAAACAAAATTTGAAAATAAACTGATGACAAAAGGTAACTTTTTGACTTGATCAATTTGTATACATCTTCCATTAAATTTTGTGTGATTTTCGACAAATATGCAAATGAGCTGTTACTAAAAATAGATGCAAAGTTTGGCATTTTTTGTTGACATTCTGACTTCTACCTTTATGTAGAAAATTTCAAGCCACTAAAAATTCCCAAGTTGAAACCTTCCATTTGGACGATTTTTTTAAATTTTGCATGTTTTTCTCGAGGACTGGCTCTTAAGAAGTTTTTTTTTTTAAATAGCACCATCCAGTTTTCACTACTTCTAGCTACATGGAAGAGATGGAGCCTTGCTTTGAACAAATGTAAATTCCCTTTACCTATATAATAAAATAACTTATCATATACTTAGTAGTAAATACACCGATTCTGCACGGTGTGATACGGGTGACGTCACAATACCCCATATCACGGACCGGTCCGAAAAGCCATATCACGTATCGGACCGGCGGGCCGAAAATCCATATCAAACCGGAAGTAACGTTTGTATTAAGTTTAAAAGTTAATTTACTAGATTTTATTTAAATATTCACATAAAATAATTCTTGAATGACATTTGTGGTCTTAATTTTTTTTTCCAGTTACCTAAAATTGGCTCTATTAGATTTTAAAGAAAACTGTCACTAACAAGCACAAACATCCTTCAACGACCATATGTGAACTCGCATATTAAGTATTTTAAATATATGATAAATAGAATACTACATACTAAAATCCATATCATATGTCACATCAGCCCTCGGGCCCCATATCAGCCCTCGGGCCTTCGGCCCTCGGGCTGATATGACATATGATATGGATTTTAGTATGTAATATTCTCTATTTAACAGTATAATATGTGCGAAGTTTGGTTGAAATTAGCCCAGTGATAAATCAGAAGAGTTTTACAATATTTAAAGTACAAACGGCAATGATGACAGACAGCGGACAAATTTGATCAAAAAGTTCCTACGCTTCTTCAGTTTCGAGGAGCTAAAAAGCTTTTTGCAGTGCTATTAGATACCTCTTTTGTCTTTTGTTCAGCATGGGTGCCCACCAGTAATACAGGAGCCTTTTCACTGCTGTATTGATGAATGGACTTGGCCCAGAATGTGAGATAGTCTGAATAAAATAAAAAAAAAACAATATTTACTCTGTAGCTTTATTAATAATACACCACCCTGTAAGCCTACATTAAACTATTGTTTATCAGTGTATTCATCTTCAACATAAAAATAAATATTTATCTTTAACAAGAACTCAATCATACATGTAATACTATCAATAAATTTGCAAATTCCTGAGGCCTAAATCCTGTTTAATTGAAATTAACTAAACACGAAACCTTGGTAATGAGCAACGAACATGAACCTAATTTTGAATATATGACCTTTGTATAGACTTGAGTAAATCCATAGACTATAACAATCATCTCGATCATTTTGAACCGTTGTTAAATCTTCATGCAGTTTTCAAGGTCATTGTATTGACCTCAAAACTTACGAAATTATGACTCTAAAAGAGATTGCTTGTCAATTATAAAAATTAAGCAGAAAGAACTTCTATACTTATAATGCATTTGCTTCAACAAAAACTAGACAACTACACGTAATAAACACTAATCATGTAATTAAAAGATACCTTTGTGTGTCCATCCTTCGTAAATCGAACCTTCCTGGCTACAGACTTCTTTTCCAACCTTTTCAAGTAATTTCTTTTCCATATTCAGCACTAGAATGAAGAATGCCCGGGGACTCAGAAAAATCTGGTGTGAGGCATAATATGAACACTGTCCCGCAAAGTCTACCATAGTAATTTTTTTCTCTGGATCATCCGATGCATCTTTGGAAACTCGTAAAATTCCCGATATTTCTGAGTTCTCAAGGATACTTTGTTTGTCTTCAGTCATTTCTTCTTTTTCAACAAAGGCAGCGGCTTCATTCCCTTTATGTGATTCAGATTCTGTTTTCAAACTCTCATGTGTAATTTCTTCAGCACTCGATGATTCTTTATTGCTTGTTCTACTGCCTGTATCCTTCTGATACACTTTCTCTTCAATGTCCAACCTTTTCATGTCACCAGATAATTCTGCAGGTCTGTCCTGAACACTCCTTTGTTGCCTTGATTCATCAAGTTTAACTTTAAAGCGTTGTTTTTGGCTTGATGAATTTACTGCAAAACGAAAATAAAATATTTGATTTTTCTTTTGTAAATATTCTATTAATTTCTTCAAATTACAAACATAAGTTTGAACATCATTAGCTTACCTGATCCAAATTATTTCATGAAAAATAGAACAAGTCAGGCATGAATGTCTCTCTCTCTCTCTGTACATGAATTAAATAAATGTTCAAGTTTATAATGGAATTATTATAAGTTAATTTCAGTTATCCTGGTTTGATTTTCAAGGTCATGATTCAGGTAAATTTGAATCTTTGCTAATATTTGACATTCACAGTTTTTACATGTAGGTCACGAATCAAAATAAAAAATTGGAAAAATTATTTATCTTTCTTTTATCTTTTCATCTGTTTATTACATCTGACCTTCTGGTCTTTCATCAGGATCAGATACACATTGTAAGCAATCTTTACGCCAATTATTAGCTAAGTCCTGAACTCTTCTACTGTGTTTTTTTATGCGAACGCATTGATACATTTGGGGCATATACTGTTTTGTCCTGTCTGCCTGTCAGTCTGTCTGTACATGTATGTTTGTCTGCTTGTCTGCAAACTTCAACTTAACTTTTGAACCATGAAAGACAGAGACTTCAAACATGTATTTGGAATGTATCCTTAAATGGCCTTGTAACCTTCACTGAGACCTATATGGTGGAATTTGATTTTTGCCTGCAAACTTTAATATGTGCCATAACTTTTGAACCATGAAAGAATTTAGTATACATACTCTACTAATGAGCTCTTTCAAATGACATTAAGGTCAATGACATTGAGACATTGACTGTAACCTTTACGCTGAAATAGCTTTTTAGAACATTTACCATAACTTTTGAATTCATGAAAGATAGAGACATCATATTTTATATGCATACCCCACTTATTAAATTCCTTCAAAGGACACCAAGGGCAACGATCTTTTGACCTAGACTGTAACCCGTATGTTAAAAATAGCCTTCTCGTACCTTTGCCATAACTTTTGAACCATAGGAGGTAGAGATTTCACATTTAGTATGCAAACTTCACTAATTTTGTTCTTTGAAATGGCACCAAGGGCAGTGACTGTGACCTTGACTGTGACCAATATACTAAAAACAGCTTTCTTGAGCAAAAATCTTATGACCTTGACTATAACCTGTATGTTAAAAATAGCCTTTTCGTACCATCACCATAATTTTTTAACTAAAGGGGATAGAAATTTCATATTTGGTATGCAAGCTTTACTAATTAAGTTCTTTGAAATGGCACCAAGGGCAATAGCTGTGACCTTGACTGTGACCAGTGTGCTAAAATAGCTTTCTTGAGCTTTGTTGTCCCTGGGCGAATAGTGTTTCACAAACATATTTTGTTCAATATAATCCAAACATTGATCCAGCAGTATTCTTTTTCTGCAGAGTAACTATAAACTTTTCCAAACAATTTTATGTGTAACAATCATAGCATACTGCACTCAGTCAGAGTGCTTGTAACACATGCCCTATACCATGTCTTGATTGTGACAGGTTATTTGGAACACTTCATCTTGATGCGATAAACAAGAAGCCCATGGGCCACATCACTCACCTGAGAAGCTTTGACCATTCTGTTTCTTTACCAGATTTTCCCCTTTTAATACATATTGCGACCTCACCCTACCCTACTGTTCATAATTTAGACATTTTGGAATCTACACTACCCCAGGATGCTTCCATGACGATGTGCACATACGTTTCAGCTTTTCCGGCCTAGTGGTTTTTGAGAAGAAGATTTTCAAAGATTTTCTTGTATATTTCTATGTAAAACTTCCGCATTGTGGCCCTGCCCTACCCCAGGGGTCATGATTTGAACAATGTAGAATCTACGCTACCCGGGGATGCTCCACTTAAGTTTCAGGTTTTTTGGCCAAGTGGTTCTAGAGAAGATTTTCAAAGATTTTCCTATATATATTTCTATGTAAAATTTTGCTTCCCCGTTGTGGCCCTGCCCTACCCCAGGGGGTCATGATTTGAACAATTTAGAATTTACATTATCCAAGGAAAGCTTCCACATAAGTTTCAACTTTTGTGGCCCAGTGGTTCTTGAGAAATAGATTTTGTAATGATCCCACCCTATTTTTGTCTTTCCTTGATTATCTCCCCTTGTAAGGGAATTGGCCCTTCATTTTAACAATTTAAATTCCCCGTCACCCAAGGATCCTTTGTATCAAGTTTGGCCCAGTGGTTCTTGAGAAGAAGTCGAAAATGTGAAAAGTTTACAGACAGACAGACAGACGGAAAGACGGACAGAAGGACGGAAGGATGGACGACGGACAAAATGTGGTCAGAAAAGCTCACTTGAGCCTTCGGCTCAGGTGAGCTAAAAATTCATACCCTTGATTGTTTTTCCAGTTACATCAAATATGTCAGCCTGGACATCAATACCCCTGGTTGACTTTGAACTTTCCAGAATTTCTTTCAGGTCTATGCCCTTCAGTCTTTCTAATAGAGTTGACTTCCCACTACCTGCACACCCAATGATCATCCCAGAGGCATGGTACATGGTTGTCTTCCCTTTCTTCAGATTTTCAATGAAAGTCTTCACTGACTCTTCTCCTCTCATCAAAATCGGCATTGGTACACCAACTATAATAATAAAACATCTATCATTGTATCGCTGTTCTACTAGTTTGTACTAAAATTTCAAAGGCAAACAAGTGCAATTTTACACACCTGATTTTCTTAGTATTCTTTTCTATAAGCAAAGTTAATAATTTTGAAAAGTGATCAAACGTAAAGGTAAAGGTCATGAGTTAAAAATAGTAACAAGCTCAGAAATATCTTGTTGTTGGCAATGCAAAAAATTAAATAGGAAAGCACTTTTTCTTCATTCACAAAAGTTATTTGGAAAAATTGATAGTATTTGTTTATCAATTAGCCTGAAATATGCATTTGTATTTAGTCTATGTAATTTATACACCAATGACTAAAAAGCTTAACACATTCTTTAAATAGAATCTTGGATCCAGATACATGTATCTAAATACTGGTCAAATTATGCCATTTAATTATTATACTGATTAGTTGATGAGTATCATGAGTATCAAATTTTGAGTGAGCTGAGCTACGCATATTTACAATGTTTTCATGGTCTTTGATATTGAATATTGTTTAATATCTACATATCCTTCATTTTACACGGTAACCGTATATACTTAGGGGAAGGTATTTAAGGAATCCGGTAGAATTTTCAAGAAATCAACTCCGATAACTTTCAAAGGTTTATCACAGAAAAAAACAAGATGTGTTTGTGAAACACCATGCGCCCGGCGGAAACAAAGTTCAAAAAATCTATTTTTAGCATATTGGTCACAGTTAAGGTCACAAGGTCATTGACCGTGGTGTCATTTGAAAGAACTTAATCAGTGGAGTATACATCCCAAATATGAAGTCCCTATCTCCTTTGATTTAAAAGTTATGGCCAAAAGTGTAAAAAAAAAAGCTATTTTTAGCATATAGGTCACAGTCAAGGTCATTGACCATGGTGTCATTTGAAAGAACTTAATCAGTGGAGTATACATCCCAAATATGAAGTTCCTATCTCCTATGATTCAAAAGGTATGGCAAAAAGTGTAAAAATCTATTTTTAGCATATAGGTCACATTCAAGGTCACAATGTCATTGACCTTGTTGTCATCTGAAAGAGCTTTATTAGAGAAGTATGCATACCAAATATGAAGTCCCTATTTTGTCTGGTTAAAAAGTTATGACAAACAGTGGAAAAAGCTATTTTTAGCATATAAGTCACAGTCAAGGTCACAAGGTCATTGTCCTTGAGGTCATTTGAAAGGACTTTATTAGTGAAGTATGCATACCAAATATGAAGTCTCTATCTTTTATTGTTCAAAAGTTATGGCCAAGGTTAAAGTTGACAACAGACAAACAGACAAAGAGACAGGACAAAAACAATATAGAAATTGAAATATAAAAGAAAGACTTACAATTTTTAAATACATCCTCATGTATTGTTGTATCCTGCCATGTTGGATGGATGAAAATATCCTCTCCAAGTCTTTCTATCAATTGTGCTGTTTGTTGTGGTGATAACCAGCAAAAGACTTCCCCCTCTTTCTTTGGATAAACCCATGACCTGCAGTACTCAGCAATGTTGTCTTTTTCTGCCGAGGTCAGAAAAATATCCACAAAACCTGGATTTTTAGTGAATCTAAGGAAACTGGTGTGTTTAAAGAAATCAGAAGAAAACTCAACATTCACATAATCCTGTCTCAGTATTGGTTTGTACTTCTTTAAGTTGCTAAGATTAAACGGCTTCTTTATCTTCTTGAATTTGAAAACTTCAGCGACAGCATTATACTTCTTTATCCAGTGTTGTTCTTCCAGATTTAATTTGTATGAAGGGCAAAGCAGAAGGCACATTAAAACTGCATCTCCACCTACAAATTAACAGAAAGTCATGTACCACAACACTCACTGTAGTTTTGGCTAGAAAAAAAAAGCAGAAGAAATTAATTAAGTATTTAAAGTTAAAAGATACAAGTGATCCACATCTCTCCCCCGAAGTGGGAGGGGTTGAATAAACTCGCATTGACACTTCTGTAGAATGTTTCCATACTTTTTACTATCAGGGATCAACTCTACCATTTTCCAGCAAGGGTGCCCAAAATTGGTTGAAATTTTAGAGAAGGAAAGAATTTACAAATGCTAGCACAAGAGGCAAGATGGACATACAGGGTGTCCCGAAACACATGTTACACTTTTAATCATCTGTGACTTGATCAAACCACAAGCATTCAAAAAGATATTTTGTCAACATCTAGTGTACTAGCATACATTTTATCTGACAAACTTTCATAAAATTCTGTTTAAAATTCAGGTAATTATGATGTCCAAATGACGTCAACATATTTTTTATATGGAACCTTCATGTGAACAGCTGATAGAAGTTGTAAAACTTTAGTATAGGGGTGTAAACAATCTGCTACTTAAGTCATTAGAACCATGAGAAAACAAAATCCTGTAATAATGGTAATGAAAAAGCCCAACAGAATGCTAATTTACAGATTTATGAGGAAGTTTGAAGTTAAAGGCACCATGCATAAATGACACAAGGCTTAATTCTAGTATTAGAAGACCAAGGAGTACCCATACCAAAGAGAGCATTAATACCATTCAATGAGTTATTACTATACTGAAACTTAAGTTTAAAAAAAAACAACCCTTAGATGGGGTCCTGCATAAACAAGATAGCATCTTTGGTAAATGTAGCATTCATACAATACTCGAATTCGATTTAAAACTGATTTCTCAAAGATTATTGTAATGCATGCAGCTTTTGAAAGAGACAGAAATTAGAAGTTGTATACAGTTTTAATGAGACCCAATTCTGAAAATTTAACAGATGTATCGCTTTCCAATGAAGCCCACTTTCATTTTATCAATGTTGTTACTAATAAAGAGAATCTTAAATTCTAGTGTTTGGTAAAACCCAATTTTAATATGGAAAAACCTCTAAACTGTTAGAATGTTACATTTAAAACTTGGTTAAAAAAACTTAAGAAATCGTGTTCAAACAATGTTTATTCAAAGATACGTAATTTCGAACATGCTGTAAAATGACCTATGTTATTCTAAAGAAAATATTGATGTTTAAGAGTCAAAATCAGCAAGCATCGAGCATTGAGTTAAAAAATGTGGAAAGCGGCATAGAAACAGATTTGGTTAAAACTCATATATAAATTTTCAGAACAGAGGGGTATAATAGAAAAAAGAAGTCAAAATTAATTTTTCGCATTATTGCTATGGAAACCACGCGCCTTTCAAATATCGTGTTTTGTACTATATCATGACACTTGAATTTATGGTAAAACAAATATTTTTTATTACTAGTCATTAATAAAAGCTTTTTAAATGATTATTCTGTTTATCTAAAAATACTCTATTTTAACAACTGTTGATTATTGAAATTCTTTTCACCTTTTGATAAATAAAACTAGTTTTTGGAGGTTTATTTTGATTTAAAAAACAGCAAATTTGCAGTACTCTTTAAGAAATCTACAACCACCCCTTGCAGAAATTATTCCTGACTTGAAAATGCTTCTCAGGAATTCCTAAGATGTCCTAAGAATTCCTAAGATTTCCTCACAATCTGATTTGAGGAAATCCTAGGAGTAACAATCCTGGGATTTGATTTCAGGACATCCTAGGATCTCCCAGGACTTTTTTGTTAAACATTTCAAATCCAAACCTTGCCAGGACATTTCATTGTAAAGCCAGGAGTTAATCATTTTTATGATAATCCCATTTCCTAAGACTTTTGACTTAATGTTGGGACTTTTGTAAAAAAGACAAATTAAACTTTACAAACTTGTACATGTTAATAAAATATATATGTTAAAACAGAATGACAGGAAATTTTATTACTTTTAAAGTTTTAATGTATAATATCAAGAAAATCATAAAATGAATAATTTTCCATCATTACATATTATACTTGATTCATAGAAAGACACTGACCCTAGAACTATTATTTAAATTAAATACTTTCTGAAATATTGATGCTGTCAGGGAGGAGTTATACATGTAATATGTTTTAAAGAAAAATTGTTTACAGACAAACAATATTTCACCATTTTCAAATCACACATTTCTGAGTTGATTTTTATCCATTAGAATTTAATTCTACACTTAATCTTTAGATTGCTTCGTTCATGGGAAACTGAGTGCAAGCAAAGTTTTTTTTTTCGAAAGCACTGGTCATACAAACTTGGCCATCTTGCAATACAACATCAAGTATTAATACAACTTTTTCTTTCTATGTAGAAGTAATATTTTCCAGAATGTTTCACTAAAAATAAAATGTTCCTCTTAACTTAAAGTTGGTTTTCAAATGGCTTTGAATTCAGAAGACCATACATGCAGAAGGATGGAGTGGTAAATTTTCTTCATCTGTCAATTTAATTTTTCACTTCGCATTTCATTTCGACAAAATAAAACATATTTTCCTCAGAGCACGTTATAAGAAATGGCTCTCCTATACCGTCATCACCTGCATACAGGTTATATATCTCTCAGGTGGTTACCAAACTATCAGCTTCAAAGTCACATGCCATTTTTTCTGTATCTTCTTCTTTATCAATGTCATTTGGTTCATCAAACTTTCTTTGTCTTTACTATCTTTAACATCTTCATCCAAATCTGTATGATTTCGCTGTATATTCATCCATAACTGCCAGAGATACTATACAAAAGAAAAGTAAATATTGAGTCATTGAAAGAAGAGTACACTACACAAATTTAAATCCTACATAAACAGCATACTCAAGAAGCATGACTTGGTCTGTGACATCATACTTTCGTCACTTTCTGTCTTAAAAAGCTTGGTATTTCAAATTTTGTTGGGTAAGAATCGTGTTGTATTGAGTTTGAGAATATAATTCCTCATATTTTGATATTGAGTATTGCTTTTATTTAACGAGGAAAATCTAAAAAACGCAGTAAAACTAATAGCGTTTCCTGAAAATTTTATCCACATAAACAGAGATCCAAAAAACTTTTCAAAGGTTTTTGACCAAATTCGAGTCGTAACATAACTATTAAATACGATAAAAATGCGCTTTCCCTATAGGTTTTATCGCCAGATACACTAATTTTCATTCAGCACTTAGCAATAAAATACTTACAGACATCGTGACAGGCTTGTAGATGCGAAGAAAAGTCGTTGTTTACAGCACAATGTGACAACTTCACGATCCGCCATATTTGTGTTTGGACGGTTTCCATGCAAATTGCTCTTGGCCTAAATGTATCATCGTGGTTCTTCGAAAATATTTTCTTCTGTAACACTTTCTGTTAGTAGAATTGGTTGACCAAGGGTATTTATATTTTATTTTTTTAATATGCGGGTCGTTTGTCACTGATAAAAAAACTTACGTGTTTTTTTTTAACAAGATTCTCGGGAAAATGTCGGGATATTTCTTAAAGGTGTACAAAATACCCCTACACCGTGTCTGCAGCATTCTCTCGCGCAAACTTCCGAGAGGTGGTACAAAAAAGTGATCTTCGATCAATTAGTACCTGATGTATAAATTATATTTTACTGTCAACTCAGCTTTGAAATTTATTTTGTCAGAAAATATTCGCTAAAATAGATTTTCTTTTTGTAAAAAAAAAAAAAAACGTAAATTCACATGAATCACAAATTATTTTCAAGAATAAACAAACCGAATTTTCTTGGTGTGGCACGAAATAACTTTACACCGTCCTGTATCATCCTCTCGCGAGACTTCATCGAGAAGCGCAAAATAGGAGTTCAAGGAGCGGCAATGTTTAGAGAGACTGGTGAAATGCAATGAAATGCACAACTTACGCCCATGATTGACTCTAATTCTTCACATAAACCATGTTCTCTCTCCCAAAAATCTTGGTTTCGCTAGGAGTGCAGTAAAGGGAATGTTGGAAGAAGTGTAGATATCATGGCCACAGACCAGTGGGGTAAGTGGCGAGTGGTTCCTTGTAATATGTATTTAAACACACAAATATTGTTGAATAATTTAGTGCATGTGATGTGTTGTATAATATTTCAATACTGAAACAGAAGAAACGATTTGAATATGTGTAAAAGGTTTTTGTGCATACTGTGATTCAGTCTAGTCCATGAAGATCAAACGTAGATACACAGTGAAATATTTCCAGGTTTTGCATGTTTAAATTTAGTAAGCAGAAGACTTATAAACAAATATTTATTATCAGTTACTGTTAAATTTGCATTGAATGTTTTGACATGGTGTAAATTTTGGAATTATACTCTTAAATAAAGCCTTCATTGCATTGTTATCTTCTAGCTTAAACCTTGAAGCCTGGCAAGGATTATGAGACTGGAAACTCCCATTGAGACTACCAAATGAAGAGAAAGTTTCAGGTACATGTATCTTGTAATCTTTTTTTAAAATTTTCTTTTGTAAACTTGAAAGAATAGACGGATTTCACATTCCTAAGAGTTATCTCCTGTTGTCGGCGTAACACTCATTTTTCCCACTTTGTCCTTTGTAAGTTACCTGGAAATATTTTTATTTCATTCATACATACTATATTTCTCAGATACTGACCCATAAAGTTGGTAAGGTAATAGAGGGGAAACAGTTTCTTAAGCCGATTGACCCTGGATTAACCCCGCAAAGGGGAATAACTTTTGTAAATGTGAAAGTCGTCTATGAAAGTTTATGGTACATTTCAATCTCTGTAACTTATATTAAGTTGGGAAAACTGACGCAGATGTCGTAGAACTCATAAGATAATATTCACAAAATTTAGAACAGAAAAATGAAAAAATCAGCAAGAAATATCAATGACAGCCATCATTAAAATTAATTTCAGCTAGATTACAAAAGAACAAATATATACACATCTTATAAAAAATTTTATTGATAACTTTGCAGACTGTTTAACTCGGACTAAGGGAAAAGAAGCAAATTACAACAAGGAGGATATTGCCGAGAAAGGTAAGCTGTTCAAATAATGTTAATGTATGATTTTAATGTTCTGTTTACACGGAGAGTTTAATTCACAGTATTTTAATGCCAAGTAAATTGACTTCATACGACAGCTGTGGTAAAGCGGTAAACTATTCATTGCGAATTAAAATTTTATTTTCTACAAAAAGGCTATTCAGTAAGATTATTATGACATCATTTGTAAATCACGTCATGTATGCAATTGATTAACATACCTTATTCCTTATGCAAGTGTGAATAAAATAAATCTTTTGAGAAAAATAGTTCATCTTACTTGGGCAAACACATATTTTTATGGACTGGTAGAATCTGAAAGCTTGGTACATGTAGCATCTTTGGCTACTAAATTTTACAAGTTTGATTTTTATCCCCTAGAAATAATTACATATTTAGACTAAACAATGGAATACATTAAGTAAAATTTTATTTTAGCAAAGACAAGTGAAAAGTCGAGTGAAGAAAAAGCAAACAAGGCTTCACGATCTGCAACTAGGCCACTGGCGATGAAGAAGAAAAATGTACAGCTAAAGAAGATACATCAGTGATCAACTAAAGCTGGGCGACTTATATTGGATTGACGAGGTGCAGGGGGTATATTAATTTGGGTCTGTTTATCTTTGTCAATCTGTCTGTCTGTAACACTTTGTTCTCTTAACATTTCCAAAAAGCCATCAGATATTGCAATGACGTTTTATATTATAACTCATTTTGACGATCCCACTGCAGAACATGATGAATCATCAATACAAATTTAATATTGTTTATAAATTAAATATTACCCTTATATATTTTGAAGTGAAATGGTCAGGGGGGATAAATAAAAATAAAAATAAAATAGTATTGCATTATACCAATTATTGTGAAAGTTGAGAAAATATATTTATTGTGGTAAATTACTACATTGACATTGAAATGTAACTATTAATTCCAATTTGGTGTATACAATAGCAGTTACTGTATTATTGTAATTGTTTATTACATACTTCAGTTTACATCTACGATAAAGATATTAAATTGTGAAAAAGTTAATTTGTTACAACTACTGTAAATATTTGTACATTTTTAGCATATTTCTCTATGACCCTGAAATTTTTATTGTATTTTTTTTTTCAATGCAATTAATGCAATGATTAAATTTTTGCTAACAGAAATAATAACTGTAGATTAATTGTTTTGTTTTAGTCATTTGGTACAATTTTTATTTAGAGAATGTCCTAGAATATCCCAGGTTAGTGGATGTCCTAGGACATTCCAAGTAAGTGTATATCCTAGGATATCCCAGGTATTCCTGGGACATTTTATTCCTGGGAAATCTTGGCATTTTGATTCTTGGGATTTTTCTAGAACCCCTTTTGGGACAGTCCAAGGAAATCCCAGGAATTCCTGTTCCAAAAACATCTCAGGAAATCTCCCAGGTATTCCTGGGACATTTTATTCCTGGGAAATCTTGGCATTTTGATTCTTGGGATTTTTTCTAGAACCCCTTTTGGGACAGTCCAAGGAAATCCCAGGAATTCCTGTTCCAAAAACATCTCAGGAAATCTTAGGATTAATCCTAAGATTTTTTCAAGATATCCGAGGAATAAATCTCAAGATTATCTTAGGATTTCTTAGGACATCTCAGGAATATTCTGCAAGGGACATTAAAGCTTATCAACATAAAATATATATTAAACAGTATTTGTCCTAGAAAAATCAAGAAAAAAATCTGCAGGCAACTAATGCATTCATGTATGATAACTGATTTAAATCCATAATTTTGTCTTTTTTGCTTCAAATTACCTCCCTTTGGTATAATAGCTCTCTAACATAGGAGGAATAAACGGTAGTTTGCTTACATTGTTTTCAATAACAGTGTACAGAAGACTAGAAGAAAATTACAAACTTGGAGCAGTCTGAGCCTCAGTTTTGGCGTTTTCATGAGTCTTAATTACGGTTAGTGTCTGATTTTTTTTTTTTTTTACAATTTACCATTACAACAGTTTCTGAAGAATTTATAACAAAAATTAACCATGCAGGAAAATATGTAACACTTGGTAAGTGTTTTTTTTTTTGCACATTTCAATTTAACTCTGATTGATTATGACGTACGTCCTAAAAAAAGGAAAGGGGGCAGGGGGTTAACTCTGTACTTAATATATTTTAGCTTAGGAAAGGGGATTACCTTGGAAGTATTGTGATACAGACAAGTATATAATGTAGTGGATTAGTGGTAACTGAATTGTATATATACCAAAGAAAAATAATAAAATAAAAGGTTTTTGCTGATGTCATCCAGTGTTTACGTATGAAAGAAAATTCATATTCAGCTAACATTTCACCGGTATCACTGAACTAATTTAATTCAACTAGGTTCAAATAAAAAGTATCATTACAATTACAGCACATAATTTTTTGAAAAGAATTTCTATACTCTAGTTTTTCTTGGGGGGGGGGGGTGTTATTGGAAAGAAATGAAAACCACAATTTAGAGTTTTGACAAAACCTAGAACCAATTGACCTTTTTTGACAAAACCTAGAACCAATTGACTTTTTTATTACAAGTTAATAAATTTAAAAAATATCTAAATCAATACCGTCTCAACTTTGTGTTGTATACTTCTGTTTTAAAAATGAAATTCGCCACTTTGAAGCCAAACTCGGAAAGAAGCAGAAACAGAATTGGATGAGTTGATATAGAATTAGACAGGAAAAACGTGTAAATAATACATTTAGTAAAAACGTTAACTTTTTAAAATAAAATGATAAACTAAACCATGGAGATCTCTTGGAGTTTAATTGATTCCAATAAACATGCTTTGCATTCATCATCATTGCTCAAGCTCAACTAGAAATGCTTCTTAGTAAGTATCTGAAGGCAAAGCTGTATAATATTATTACAATTTAATTTTATCACTTTTTTCAGATTATCATTATGAGAATACATCATTACATTACAGACCATTGATGCTGGAAGTGAGTGGATAGTGTTACCGGAGACTCAGGGATCCAGAAAATAGATCCATAAATTGTACAGTGTATTCATGAAAGTGGATCAAATAAAAATGTTCAATCCAAGAGTACCATTCTTTGTTTGTCTGTTAGCATTTTTTTATTGATGTAAATCTAACAAGCTAATTCAGAGAATTTGTGTCACCCGGTTAGGGGAAAAGTAAACCATGAGCAATTCGGGGCGGAGGGGGGGGGGAGGGGGTCGGATCCCCCTAATTGAATTTGTAGAATTTTTAAATGTATACATGTATACTGAAGCAAAAAAAATGTCAATATTGATATGATGATTTAATCATGTGTATAGAAGATGCTTTTTATGTGGATTATTTATCACAACGTAATGATGCATGATTTTTATGGGTTTTTTACAAGCTAGACCTCATATTTTTTTTTAATTTCACTTGCCGAATACTATCATTTAGTAAAAAAAAAGAATTTCGGAAAAGAAAAAATGATCGTCAGAGAATCGAGCCCGTGACCTCTCGCATGTGAAGCAGGAGACATACCACTGCGCAACGAAACTGCTGTACAATTTCGACAATTATATGCAAATATGAGGTCACATACATGTGTATATTCACGTTTGATATCGTCAAAAATTTACACAAAACATGGTGTCTTATTCAAACTTTATTAAACAGTTCTGGTAGATGTGATAGGAATATAAATTCTGCTGAGAACCTGTTTTATACGCAATGACTCTCCTCATGCCCCTGTGCTAAAAATAGCGACATGTAATACTTTAAGAGGCCATGCCAGTAAGCATTGAGCTTTGAATGGAAAGTCAAAAATTTTAATTTTCTTGAAATCAGTGTTTATGGATTATTTCCGTCACAATTAAACGAAAAAATACAAAAATACTGATTTTAACCATAACGACACTGTCGTATCCAAGGAAAAACATTTCCTTAGTTACCAGAATAGATTTTTTTACTTTCAAAACAGGCAAATATTGCCATAAAAAGAGTATATATGCACATAAAGGTTGTCAAAAGATTGTTTGCAATTACTCATTCCTTAAAGAGGACTTCATTCTAAGTTCTTACGTGACCAACTAAGTATGATAACATTTTTTCAGTACGTTGCTATGGTGATGGGAAGAAGAGATATGATTTGAACAAAAAAATAGTTGAATTTGCACCATTTTTTGAAAGGCTTTTTAAAAAATGCTGTGCAACTACTTATAAACTCTTTAGTGTGATTTTGTTAGGGTTGGGTTAATTAAAGAATTAAAAAAATAAAATTGGGTAGACAATCAAAAACAATGTTGCCATGGAGATTCAAAGATATGCAAATTTAGGCATTTAAAGATGATTTCCTGCAAATAGTTCATGGTATTATCAGTAATTTATCCTATAAGAAACAGTGTCAAATGTAACAGATTGGTGCATCTGGAATGAAAATAAGTCATAAAATACCATGACCTTCTTTTCACCTTGACCTTTGACTTCAATGTCTAATTATAAAGGACTATACATGATAAGAGCCAATTTTGCCCCCCTAAAAATCAACATTTTAGAATGATATTAAGATATGTTTAATTGATATTTAATTTGAAGATGAGGATACTGTATAGTATAAATATTTCCTTCTTTTCACCATGACCTTTGACTTCAATGTCAAATTTTAAAGGACTATACATGATAAGAGCCAATTTTGCCCCCCTAAAAATCAGCATTTTAGAATGATATTAAGATATGTTTAATTGATATTTTATTTGAAGATAAGGATATATTAGAAATATTTCCTTCTTTTCACCTTGACCTTTGACTTCAATGCCAATTGATAAAGGACTATATATGATAAGAGCCAATTTTGGCCCCCTAAAACTCAACATTTTAGAATGATATTGAGATATGTTTGATTGATATTGAATTTGAATAAGAGGATATATTTGAAGTATTTCCAAATATTTTTCATATTTATATGCACTCACTGGCTAAAAATGACATGAGAAATAATGCTATTTTTGCTATCTAACCAAAAAAGGCAAAAAATTATAGGCCTTTTTGATGTTTTGTCTTATGGGAAACAGAGTGCAGTGTAGAACATACATAATTTTTCTGTCACTAAGTAGTATTTGATGGAAATATCTTTGGTAAAAATATAAAGCTTGTTCTAGTCTGCGCTCTATATTTTCTGGAAGAAAAACTGCTTGAAAATAAGCAGTTTTATACAAAATATGCTAAAATGGCGGGAATATGTGAACTTTATGATGTCATATTTCTAAATTGGCAGCATTTGATCAATTTGAAAACGACCAATAAAGGTTGCATGTATAGCTGCACAAATTAAAGCTATATATAAAGTAAAATAAAGATATTCATTTTAAGGGGCCATCTGAGGCATTTATCATATATTGCTCCTTATTTTTTGCATCATAATTTTCAAGCTGCATGGTCCTGTTAGACAGTTCAAGAACAAAATTAGTATTTGGTTGATCCAAAAAAAAAATCATAATCAAAAAATTTGGGTCGACTTTCAAAAACATTGTTGCCATGGAGATTTAAAAATAAGCAAATTTTGGTATTTTTAGATGATTTCCTGTTAACTATTCAGATCACTAGAATTAATTTGTCCTTTAAGAAACAATATATATATTCTTATTCCACATGGGCTCAGCTGTAAAAGGTAATGAGTCATACATTACTTTGACTTCTCCTCACCTTGACCTTTGACCTCAAAGTCAAACTATTGTTTATTATATATTCTATGTCTAATAATTTCTTAACTAAATCTACATGGTTCTTGATATTTTGAACCCTGCTTTGAATATTTCATACATTGATACACAGTGTTTGTGAATTGTTTGACAATTCAAGAAGAGAAATTCATGTTCTACTGTTGACCTTGACCAAAGCGGCAAGGTCAGTCGCTTAATTGAGGTCCATGTGAATAATTTTAAGTGTTACAGCCTGTTGTTGAAATACATGTACTAAGTATTTGAAACATGTGCAAAGTAATTTATCATGATCAACCTTTTGTCAACACTAAATATTGATGCTTCAACATGATTAAAATACCCTTGATGTTCCCTAAGATTTTTCTGCTCTGCAGTATGCAGTATAATACTGTTTGAGATGATGAATTTCAAACAACAGCAAAGTTTAAAAAAAAAACCAGAAGTCTCTGTCAAGACTGTAGCTCTACTGGTTTGTACTTATCAAAAACCATTGCACTATTTTATGTATCTTTGTGTAGTCTACTTGTGTGCCAACTTATTTTGAAATCAGACAAAAACTGTAGAAGGAGTAGCGTTTTTAAGGAATTTTACAGAAAATTCTATTTTTAGTAACCATAGCAATACCATTCATCGAAATCAAAAACCGATGCACTATTCTATGTATCTTAGTGTAGTCTACTTGTGTGCCAAGTTATATTGAAATCAGACAAAAACTGTAGAAGGAGTAGCGTTTTAAAGGAATTTCACAGAAAATTCTATTTTTAGTAACCATGGCAACACCGTTCATCGAAATCAAAAACCGATGCACTATTCTATGTATCTAAGTGTAGTCTACTGGACTTTTGCGAAGACATTGACTTTTACAGTTGACGGCTTACTTTTACAACATGAAAATATACGGTAGCTCTTTTGTGAAAAAATGTTGATCTTAATATTTAACAAAAAGATAATAACGGGCTATTTCAAAGATCATATTACATTTTCTAGGACGAAAACGGCAATATTCCTACCCTCAACACCCTCCCTTCAAGTCTTGACTAACTTCTGCCGAGTTTTCCTACCGAAATGTGTCTTCTTCTTTATTTCATTTCTTAAGTTATTTAAAATAAAAGGATATATTAATTCTCGTGAATAAAGTATCTAAATAAATTTTATTTGACCATCAATTATAATTTTTGTTTGATAATTTTTTTCTAAGCCCCGAATACAATAACTTTCACCCCTTAATTAAGATGTTTTCTACTTTCTTTTTTCAATTCCGTACCTCCGTACATGACGCAGGTTTAAATGTCCAAGTAAGCTGTCGAATGTAAAAGTAAGTCTCTTCATAAAACTCCACTTGTATACCAAGTTATACTGAAATCAGACAAAAACTGTAGAAGGAGTAGCGTTTTTAAGGAATTTTACAGAAAATTCTATTTTTAGTAATCATGGCAACACCGTTCATCGAAATCAAAAACCGATGCACTATTCTATGTATCTTAGTGTAGTCTACTTGTGTGCCAAGTTATACTGAAATCAAACTAAAATTGTAGGAGGAGTAGCGTTTTGAAAAATTGTTTACAGACGGACAGACAGACAGACGGACGGACACCGGACGCATTACTATTGCATAAGCTCTTCTGGTCTCTGACCAGTAGAGCTAAAAAACCCAGAAAAGCCCATTAAGGACAGTTATGACTAATTCCCCTTTAAAAGTCTCTTCTTTAATACACTACTACCGGGTACATGTACTGAAAGCACTTACAGGAAAATGCCATGAAAATCTATTTTATTTTCCCCCTAGCTTTGCTTATGTTATTCATGTCAGACTAGACTAAAAGGTATTTAACAAAAATTAATTTGAAAATGTAAAAACCTTAAGAGTTCAGGCTAAAACAACCCCTCCCCCGTCTTTGTTTTTAATTTATGCCCTGTCATGAATATAGCCGGGGCTGGCATATAGCGTTTGACATGTTTGTCTTTTGTCCTTCCTTCCATCACACTTTGAGTTTAGCTCAGTTCAAAGCTCAGTTTCAAAGAAACCATCCAAGATATTTTTACCAAACTTCCTATGCTGATACATACAGATTTATCATGTAAGCAATTCAACTGCATCAACATTTTTGACCTTGTCCTTTCATTTGACCTTAACCTCACTTCCATCAAATTGTGTTTCAATCTGTTTTAAAGAAACCATTCATAATATATTTTGCAACTTCATATGCTGATACATATTGATGAGAGCTTTTCAACTGCATCAACATTTTTTGACCTTGGCTTTTCCTTTGACCTCACTTTTCTGAAATTAGTGTCAAACTTCATTATGCTGATACATACTGATGTTAGCGGTTCAACTGCATCACTATTCAAGATATTCTGATCAAACACACTAATTCAAATTTTCATGTTTCATTACTAATATAACCTCAACAGGGTATTCATGCCCTATGAACATATTTCTAGTTTGTTTTTTTTTCAAATAAAGTAAATTAAAAAATGTAATTTGTCCTCTTTGCACAATCTTCATTTTCTTTTTAGGAAGGATGTTTCTTTTAAGTGTATGAATAATGCTTCAACTCTTGACAAATACTCCTTAACATGCTTAAGACAATACCTGGTAATAAATAAAATCAGAATGTTCTCCCAAATCCCCCATTTTAACTTGGAAAATCCTAAAAATCAAAAATAAAATTTTAGTGGCTACTTATTCTTGAAAGTCTCATTTCCTAATAGCTCAAAAATACAAATTTTTTTTATAATATTTAGAGAAAAAACATGATATTCTTGGAATATTTATTCATTAAAAATTTAGTTTATACAGACATAATGCTAAAAAAAATTAATACAAAGAGTCCAGGCAAGTTTAAGTTTTACCTGTGATTAGGGCATTTACATGAATTAACTCTCCATATCATATTTAAAAAAAATACATAACACACATAGTCCTCCATTCCATTCCTTCACATTAACTTCTGGGATAGATGTTTTTTAGACAGCTATGTGGCAATTGATATGGAACATGGTAAAACAATTATATTTAAAATTTAAATTATTGTTCGAAACAAGACACATGTAGATTTCCTCCAGTGGCTTCTTTAGAGCAACAGGATGTTATCTTCAACTACCTTTTGCTGTAAAAAAAAAAAAAAAAAAAAAAAATTTGTATTAATTCTATATGTACATCCTATCTTCTGTGAAGGCTGCATAACCATTATATATGTATGCAATTCCCACTATGCTAGTCAATGTAAATAATTAGCATGAATCAATTTGACAGTGGAACAATGCAGATGAACAAGCTTCATAATATATAGGAGTTCTGGATTTTAAAGTTGGAGTGGTAGTTCAATTCTCAAAGACAAACATTACTTAATTCCTTGTCATAATAAACATAATTTTATATATATTTTGACTCTTTTAAGCAAATAATATGAATTAATGAGGTCTGTTTTCCTGAAGATAGGGGGTGGGGTGGTAAGATAATTTATTGACTACTTTATCTTAAAAATTTTATAAATTTTGGAATTGTACAATGTAATCCCAGGTTTTTTTTTATCCATTAATTTTATTCAAACTTTTATGTACATTAACACTCATGAGGAGACAAATTGATTTATGCACTACCTAAACATAATCAATCTGGCTAAAATCCTTTCATATAGAATTTACAGATTCCAATTAAATTGTTTTTTTTGGGGGGGTGGGGGTGGGGGGGGGGGTAGAATAACTTTTCTTTGTGTCATTAAGTAATATATTTCATCTAAAACAGAAAGGTAAATAACTTTGATGCAATATTTTTCCACGTCGAATTGGTATATGTACCATTCCCTACTCATTTGGCAAATTAGTAGAAAAAAACTCATTTAAGTCTTGATAAATACAAAGTATATTTGTCAGTTTGTTCCATTGATGTTATGAAAGACTAATTAATTAAAAACTAAGATTTGGACAAAGTTTAGGTTTTGAAACTCTGATTTATAAATGGGGGAGAAGGTGAGTTAAAATGATTTATATGTGTATATATTAGGGACTTTATATAAGTCTTTCCAGCAGTGAACTCATGACCTCTACCCCTTTAGCAGTTTAATACACAAATAGCATAGGCATAAAATTATTTTAAATTTCATTATTCGCATTTATCTATCTTTAATTGTATTAGGAGTATTTAATAACTGCAGAATTAAACATTTGTGGTCTTAATTACCTGTAAGGCAGTAAGTTTGTTGCATCACTCAATATTTGTATCACATCATAGGATAGAAAAATTAATCTTGAGGTACCTTCCTAATCTTTACGCTTGCTTTAAATAGATAAAGTAATCAAAGTTTACCCAAACATTTACATGAAAAATATATATTTAACATACCATTATATGTTTTTGTCCAACTACTCCAACTCCAAGTTGGAAGTTTTCCCTTTTCTCCCGCATTTCCTCAAGTGTTGTCTGTTCCATTCTTTCCGGTCTCCTTTACTAGAGAGCTCATGCAAGGGAGGCAATCCAATCGTTTTTCAACAGAGTTTTCCAGCAATTCAATCTGATATTTTACTTAAGGTTTTCAGAGTCTACCCAATTTTATTTATTTAATATATTGAACAGAACATTCTCCTTCTACAGATATATATAGAAATTTTTTAAACTGCACAGCATTTGCAAACCACCTAGCTCTTTATGGGATATAATTCTACCGGTAAAATCTTAATAAAATTAAGCACAAATCAAATTTTATTTATAAAATAGAGAAATATAGTTCAAAGCACTTTATGACCCACATTATTAAATTATACCAAGAGTTTTGATGTCAAATATATGAATTATAACAGGATAGGCCAGTCCACATATTTCTCTGATAAATATGGCAAAATGCTCTGGTTGCCATGGAAACAAGAGGTCATATGCCCGGGTAGATATATTTTTTTGAAAGACTAATCATATGCATCATGTTCACAAAATTTGAGCAAAAAATAAATTTTTCCACTTTCCATGTTTATATAGGGTGAAGCTCAATGCTTATTGGCATGGCCTCTTAAATACTAATAAAACAAATGGGGCGGGACACTTTGAGAGAAGTCTTAGGGAGTTTTGGTATAAAAAAAAAAATTGCATAAGCTCAAAATCTGATAGTGTTACACACAGAGAGAATTTATAAATTTACGACCTTTAACTTTGACCTTTTGACCTCAAAATCAATAGGGTCTTCATAAGGCCACGGGGAGTTGTTATGTTAAATTTCATTGCAATAGCTCAAAACAGGGTATTATTTCAACTCGGAATAATTATTTCATTTGGAATTTAAAGAATAAAAAAAAAAATAAGCTACTAAGTCTCCTTACATGTAATTGTAGCTCAGTAGAAAAAAATGTTGCCTTAGATCTCTGCATATTTTATGAGTATTTTGTTTATAAACTCATTAAATAAGGTAATCTCTGTATAGATTCTGCTAGGCTAGATATTCGGACTGACGCCTATAGGCGTCAGTCCGAATATCTAGCCTAGCAGAATCTCAACAGAGATTATAAATAAGGTATTCTATTTTCTGTTAATTATTTCTTCTTATCTGTTTATTTCTTTGTTGTTTGTTATTTATTGTTGTGTTTGTTTATCTATTGGTGTAAACAAGGTTGCATGTACTGGCAGGGGTTAGATGATTTTTTTACTGGGTTAGTTGGCGCATGCCCAAAGGGTTTAGTCGCCGCCATGTGTCGACTAACCCCTTTGAGCATGCGCCATTTGTGTTAGTTAAAACTCCTGTAGTAAATCCATGTTCAATGTGTATTCGGTCTGCATTGTTAATCAGTCCACGCAATGTACGTAATAAACGGTAATTAACACCGTAGAAGTGTTATTTACTGTCACGATGCGCTTAAATCCTAAGTATTTCATTCCAAGTATCCATGAATGAAGACTAGACCCGGGTCCCTACACCATGTGCACATGCCGATCTCCCGAAGAAAATAAATCACGGAGCAAGAGAACGAAAATACATAACAATGCATATTCATCACGATAACTGAAAGCATAGAGTCGTTAGAACGATTTATTCCAACAAATAGCCAGTGAAACGCTGCGATGTCAACACTGCCAATGCACTGCAAACAACTCCTGTTCGACGTCATATGACGAAGTACGTCATATTTCGAAGTACGACGTCACAGGTACCCTGTTTTCCCGAACTTTCTCTCTGTATCAAAATGGCGTATAGGCATTGTACGTAATATAAGGTATTCTGTCACTAAAGTACATCATTTAAACATTATTTTTTTAGCCGAACGTTTTCCTTTACTTGGACAACCAAATATCACAAGAGGAAATGAAAGTGAAAAGTGTTTAGTACAAAAAACAGGCTTTAAAAATTGCAAGATCCAGGATCCGCGCACTTGTTTCACCTCCGTTAAGAGGTGCAGTTTTAGTGTGCACATCTCAAGTTTTCGATCTATTGTGACGTAGGCCTATCACTCGGGGACAGAATATTAAAAAAATGAAATGCAGTATGTCTATAGATCTGCAAAAACATAACAAAGGCTAATAAGGTGTTGAAAGTATTTCTTGTATCTTTATTTTGATTTAGATCCAACTTATTCATCATTCATAATTATAATATTTTGATAAAATCAGGGGATGCGACAATATTCTTTTTTTCTCATAAATACTGCGTGGCATTTTACCCCTACCTCCGTGTTGACAGAAATATTTTTTTTTATCAATTTTGTATTATTTAATTTTATTTTTTTCTTTTGCCGACTTTGGAATTAATCATTTGGTGTTTATGTGTGTGTGTGTGTGGGGGGGGGGGGGGCATATCGATGCTTACGAAAAGAAAAATTTAATGGATCAAGACAGCGTTTAAAATGTCGGACATTTTCATGTAGAACACTGCACTTTTCGACAATGAAACAGAAATCACAAATTGCGAATAAATCACTGACATCCAAATAATTGGATCTCTCTCTCTGAGGCACATGTACATGTACAATATTGTTAGTGTTGTGAACTTTCGCCCATTTTTTTTTTTTTTTTTTTTTTTTGATAGAACTTATAGAAGCAGAATTGAAGAATTTACATATGAAAAAATTAAAGGAAATAAATCATAAATAAATCACTGAAACCCAATTTCTGAGTTTTTAAAATCTACCAATTAACTGTAAATAAAACTGTAAACTGTAAATAAAATTTCCCCGACTTTTATTTAGTGCATGCACATTAATAAATATGGCGAAAGAGAATGTTCATTGAACTCTTTTACCTAGACTTTGTACTACATGTTTACGTGTATGTGCAGATGGATTTTTATATTTTTTATCAATATTTTGCAATAAATATACTTTTAAAATTCCATTTTCAATTTCTTGGAAAACATGGAATTGCCGCACATGTACAGGTTAATTCCGGAAATAGTAAAAAAAAAAAACTGTCGGAAATGAAATAAAAATATGTCGGAATGCAATGCAGATTTTAAAAATAAAATGCAAACGAGGGGCCGTGTCTGCATTCATTTTGGTGATATCTTACCGTATAAACCGAGGCCCGGCCCCGTGTCACAGCAGGTATGGCACGATAAAGATCCCTCCCTGCTCAATGGCCCTGGGTGCCGAGCATAGGCCCAAATGTGGCTATCCGAAAAAATATATATTGATAGACCGGATAGCTACAGTGCCACCCATTGAAAAAACTGTATATTTATTGCGCACAAAAAAGTGCGCTCGGTTCTTGATTATTTCTTCCAAATTCTTACCTCAATTGCAAAAGAGGGAAGATTTTAAAAAGTTTCTCTCTCCTCTATCAAGAACATTCGTAGTTGACATCTAAACGAAGCATATTGGACCGAATTATCTTTGAAACCAATATGGCAGTATATATACATTATCGAAATATTAGATGATAACAATATCAGGGTCAGGAGGACTATTAACAGCAATTTTGACGAATGTTTTTTTTTTTTGTGGAAAGAGTCAAGGAATATGTTAGGAACACACGGTAAGTAATATTTTGAGATTACAGTTTTAGGCACATGGAGAAATAAATCGAAAACCGAGCGCACTTTTTTGTGCGCAATAAATATAGTTTTTTCAATGGGTGGCACTGTAGCTATCCGGTCTATCAATATACATTTTTTTGGATAGCTACAGATCTGCAGCTACCCTTCACCTGCAATGGTGAAGTTTCCATATCAGTGAAATATTCTGGAGAGGGACGTTAAACAGTATACAATCAATCTTCCTTTTGTTGAATGTACTCTCTGTTTGGATTTTTAGTATACTTAGTATTATAGAAAAACAAAGAAACTAGACGGTGATGTTTTGTAAAGAAATTTTTAGTAGTATAGATAGTCCCCGCAACTCCTGAAAAAATGGCACCCTCTCCCAATGGAATTGCTTCATGCAGGCCTGTATCAAGTACTGTTAACAAATATGGGGACATTCATTTGTTTAAAAACGCTGTGCATACATGTAACGACAACAAATGACTTCAGCAACCGGACTAGCTGCAGATCTGTAGCTCTCCGAAAAAAAATATGTTGAATAGACCAGAGATATTTTTTTGGAGAGCTACAGTTCTTCAGCTACAACCGGACAGGCATCAACAGATCAGTTTCGATATATAATGTACATGAATACCTAATGATTTGAAGTAATGCAGCGCCATATGAAAAATTTACGTTCTTTTTCAATTTCTGAACTAAATAAAATCCTGAAACATTATACAAAACGGCACAATATTATTTCAACATACTGTCTTTCTTACTGACGAATCTTTTGCAAACGAAGTCGAGAACGAGAAGTTATATAACTTATAAAGCTGTGCATGCTTTGCTGTAGTTAGATGTTACGGACAGACACGTAGCATCAGGGGTTTTCATAAAAACTTTTTTTCTATTGAAAATTATCATTTATAGACGGGTTGCCCCCCCCCCCCCCCCCCGTTTTGGTGTACCACAGACAAATAACGGTAATATAGTATTTATACGAAAAAATTAAGTACTAAACGAAGTTTAATGCCCTTCCAAGGTTCAATTATTTACTTTTAAGTTTTTTTTTAATCAGGTAAGTTGAATACACCCCCTTCCTGTAAAAAACGATGCTTCGTCTCTGAGGAGTGAAATAGAATCAAAATGTAAAATCAATGAAGAAGTCTACAGTATGTGCCAGAGTAAGTATGACTTTCTTGAAATAAAAACTCTCGTTTAATTATTATGAGCATAATTATATTGAAAATTATAGCAGACACACGTCACAGGATGAAAAGCCAGGTTTCCAAAAATTTGGAAACCCGATGGAAACATATGGGAATCGTGACATCAGTAGTTTCCATATAGTTTCCATTTTATGGAAACCACATAGTGGTTTCCACATAGATTCCCGACATGGAAACAATCAACCTGTGGTTTCCCGTAAGTTTCCCAAGATAGGAAACCATGGAAACATGCCCCGGTGGTTTCCATGTAGATTCCCAACATGGAAACAATCAACCTGTGGTTTCCCGTAAGTTTCCCAAGATAGGAAACCATGGAAACATGCCCCGGTGGTTTCCATGTAGATTCCCAACATGGAAACAATCAACCTGTGGTTTCCCGTAAGTTTCACAAGATAGGAAACCATGGAAACATGCCTCAGTGGTTTCCATACTGATTCCCGACATGGAAGCCAGTCAAGCCACCAATGTGTAGTTTCCCCCATGTTTCCCAGGCAGAGAAACTTTGAAAGTATATATCTCAATACTAGCCCACCTACTTTTTATTTTACAAAAAGTTAAATATTTCCTTATGTTACCATATGCTTACCAATTATAGAAATATTTCAAAAGTGTTTACATGCTGTATCAAAATAATTAACTTCCCTTCAAACAGTTAAAATAACTAGATGTGTATTTCTGTGTGATAAATTTTATATTTCAGCACCGTGAACGCAATTCAATTTTAAAGCTTTATCACATAAGTTTTGGTAAACTCGTATAGAATGCGTGGAATGGAATAGAAAAAAGTAAGTGCAGTTATGTAGAAATCAATCATTTCCGATCCCACTTTCTTGTAAGCTGTCTATGATGAATGTTCCTTTGAAAAAATGCAAGAGCGGAGGAAGGGAAACTTTAATGAAATTATTTACAGAAAAGGTAAAAAAAAAGGTCGATAAAAAAGTAAATAAAGAAATATGCCAAGTTGCGATTATATAAAATGTAGTAATTAAGGACAGATGAGACGTTCCTTATAATATATTTATAATTTTTTCCAATATTTTGACATTGAAGAATTACTTTTTTAACATTATAACATGTATTCACAAAAAATTAAGGTACCTACAAGGCATTTTGTGTGAGATACCAGAGGTTGGTATCTCTTATATGCCGGGGTAATCCTTCAGGAAAAAATACTTCAGTTGGTTTGTCACAATTACATTTTTAGTGTTTCAAATTTTTAAAAACCAGTTTAGAAAGTAATAAAGATTTTGTATACAAATTTATTATACATTAAAATGAAGATTTACAAAACAGATACTTAATGGGAAACGTATCGTCTGACCTTTAAAAAAAACAAAATATAGAAGAGTAAGTATGGTTAAATGTAAACTGGTCAGATAAAATCCATCGAATTGGTTGGGGGCTGAGTATTATCATACTAGTATTTTACTTTAGTACGATTTTTTTTTTTTTTGTATTTTATATTAAATTATTATTATTATTTTGGTTGGGTGGATTGCTTTTCATTTTTTCCTTGAGACCCCCCCCCACCCCCCAAAAAATAATAATAAAACCACACTTTTGAAAGTCTCTATAAAGTCGGCCTGTGTAATAACTACGGGCACCTGTCCTCACGTGCCATATCAGGTGGAGACACGTGCCGCGAAGACACCTTTCACTGTGTATTTTTTGTATATTCTATGTGAATTGAGACGGTTTTCTACCTAAAGGGAACAATGGGTTGTTGTCCAGCATGTACACACACAGCCTCCGACCGAAAATTCGTTTGAATTAAGTTGACGATTTGTGTTTTTTTTTATCATTTAAAAATTTGTATATTTCATAAATAAAGTTATACAATAGAACATATTTATAAAATAACATACATTTATTTTAAGATGTTCAATGAAAGAACAAACTATTTAGAATTTTTATTTCAATTTTCATTACTTATTTAAAATAAAACTATCCTCTTTAGAAATTAAATAATTTTCTATAGGTATTGCTTAGATCTAAATTCTCGTCGTATATAATTATATTAAATCAGAATTACTTAATAGATCAATGTGAAATAAACACTGTACATATTTAATAGTCTTGGTGAGTTTTTGTGTGAAATTTGTAATCCAACGTACTATACAAAGACATTTATTAAATAATGTTATAATAGTCATTACATAAAACGTTTTTTTTTTTCCTTTTCTGTTTAAATATGTTCGCAGATCCCCGTGTAGTAAACGTCTGCACTAAAATTACAACGTAGGGTCCTAAACGCACATATGCTCGTATATTTAACAAACTTTAAAAATTTCAGCCATTCTTTTCTCCAGAGACCATTTCTCATCACTTTTGCATCATTTTGTTTTCCTGAAGAACAACGGCTTTTAAAGTAATGAATGCTAAGGCAATCTTTTAAAAGAATTAATTGTATAATTGTCACGATTGTATTTTTGTGCAGTTTTTGTTGATTTCATTATATAAAGGTATGAATTTTGTCAATACTTCAACAAACATTAATTTTCTTTATCTAAATTGTACATTACTTTATTTTTATTCGTCAACATGCTACTCTTTAAAAAAAAAAAAAAAAAGATGCGTGACATTCTTAAATTTGACTAATAGACTCGAACTTCAGGCCTGTAGGAAAGTAATTTCAGTTAGGGTAATAAACTTACCGGGTTTTTTTTTTTTTTTACTAGCATACCTTACCAGATTTCTTGACGAAAAAAAAACATTAAAAGAAATACAGGGCGGGAACAGCTAAAGCTGTATGCATAAGTACAGCCCTGCACATCAACGAGTATCTAGATGACTTTTAAAGCCCGATATAATAAGCACCACCCTCAGATTTACCTGGTCTGTATCCCCCTGTCAATCAAATAAATTAAGGGCAATCATTGGGTACTTGAAATTGATTGACATTTGGCTACTAGTCCCTGTGTTTTTCTCTTTCACCGTGTTTGACACGTGTGGCCACCATCAAATTAACTTTCAGTCGTCTGATGTTTACCGCTAAATCACTATCATAATGAGGAAGCCATTTCGATACGAACAATTCTTACTGGATTATAATTGAGAATGATTATCTTTATTACAAACATTTCAGTATAAAATGAAAATGATATCATAATAGTGTTTCAATACAGCAAATCAAGATTATGTATATTTTTTCTAATGAAAAGTGTAAAGGCGACTGTTTTTTCGTCGTAAAAAGATTCTTGTTTTGAGACGCGGCGAAAACATAACGGAGCATAAAGGAGAAAATAAGCTGGTAACATTTTTTGCATGTATTGGATAGTAATGATGAATACAAAATGTCTGATTAGTAACAGCTTCGCCTGGACAAGTATTAAATATATTTAGAATTTCTTTCTTTTCTCTTCCTTTCTTATAACCGAGCATTTCTTGCTACGTGGGTTGTTACCTCGTTCAAGGTCACAGCTGCAGGTGTTAAAAATAGTTTTGAAAGAAATACGTGTGCAAGTTAGCAATAAATTAAAATGTTTTTTCATTTGTTTAATTATTATCTGAATTTACTAATAAAAAATCATATTTGTATGTAATTCTAAATTTACGAATCCATCATTAGCGCGAATTCTTCACAAAAAGATACAGAATGTACATTTGCTAAAAATAAGACCACGCGACATTTTATACTAATGGGAAGTAACTATTAGAAGTAACAGTTAAAATTTGACGTGAATTGCTAAATATGAAAAGTTTTTAAGATTTTGAAAGGGACAGGCAAGGATGAGTATTTAACTTTTGAATTTTTACCTGTGTTTCATAATTTTTTTACAACGAACTCAAGTCATTGCTACTGTGACACACAATGTACTAAGGCTGTACATACCGTAGATTTTTTAACAAAAGTCGACCAGTGAGATTTCTGCTTGTATGATATTAGATAAAAGTTTGAAATTGTGGAATCTATATTATCATCAATTATTACTTATGATATTTTTTTTTAATTTACGGTGTCGAGTTTATTAATTTAATTAATGATGAAGATAGGACCAACAAGCTGTACAGGTAATACTCATAGACTTCCTGTGTATACTGTTTGTGTATAGGGATTAGCGCTTCCCACGGTCTGCACGACCGTCAGTGCCTCGGGGTGCCATGCATGTAAAATTTAGTCCCTCCCCTTACCTGAGAAAACCGTACGGTTAAAAATCTTGGCCTTTAACAGAAGTTTCAAGTACAATTTACATGTAGCAAATTGAGAAAAGTCCTACTAGCAGGTCCACTAACTATAGTAATAATACAGTATATTGATAACAGGCTCAAAATATTATCAAAACCAGAAAAGGAGGGAGTTCTATAAGTATTTTAATCCAAAAAAAATTATAAGCAATTAATTATTAAACACCGAACTTTTCAATCATCACTATTGAAATAAAAAATAAGGACGGTTATTGTTAATTATACATGTATTATAATTGTAACTCATTTTCATGCATTTAAGGATTCCTGTGGAAAGTTCGCAATTAAAAAAATGTACTTTTAAAAGTTTAACATCTTTTGGTGTGACATTATAAATTCATAATCATAACAGTTAAAAGTAGCGGGGAGGGGGGGGGGGGGGTACTTTCAGCTAGGACGGCCACTACCAACAACCAAGCCCCGAACCCCTCATCCCGAAGGCAAATAAGTTGAGGTGTCACGCAGGAAACATAATTTTTCTCTGCTCTCGCGTATTTAACCGCTTTTTATCTAAATATACTAAGCCTACACATCATATCGGCAAAAATATTTTAATAGGAGCCCCTCTTTTTATTCCATGAACAGGGAAAACTGATAAATTCTAATATAAGATCTCATAATCACACATAATCATATTGAATCTAAACAGTTTATTTTCCCATCCTGCATCGCTCTGCAGGCGCTTTATTTCATTGGTCAATTTCCCGAGGCGCCATTTTTGGAGGATCGAGAAGGACGAAGAAGAAGGTGTAAGCAGCTCGTAAATGTGAAAAGTTAATGATGTTTTCACCACCCAGTGTCTTTAAGACTGTGATAAATGCAATGACCAACGACCAAGGATTAATGTACGTATATTTTTGTTAACTTTTTACGGCAAATAATTGTAATATTTGGCAACAACAAATATTCACTATCGTAGGCAACTTTTGTTCTGACGCCATTTTAAAAAATGAGAGAGAGAAGCTGTCCTTGCTGAGAGATATTCCATCATGTTTGGGGAAAACCCAGGAATATAATCTACTAATAATTTGTAGGATTTCATTTAAACTATTTCAATGATAACGTGTTATTGCAGCAGCGACCTGAATACTGTATAAGTCAAAGATGACAGCTTCATAAATTCGCTTCGGAAAAAATACTAATGTAGTACAGAAATGAAAATCTATAGAGAGTATTTCATTTTCTTTGATTTACTCTGTCCATCAACCAATCAGCTTAAAACAATTAACCAAAAATCGAGGACAATTAGAATAGAGAGAAATGAATTGATAACTAATGAATTATCTATAAATAAACTTTAATTATATTAGCTGTTGATCTGCTATTCATAATATGTATATTTTACTTGATAGTTGCGTGGACCCTGAGGTCCACGCAGCTGCGCAGTAAATATAAGCGAGGTTAAACCGGATCCAATGGGCAAACCACAGGCTACGCATGCGCGAGTTCGCCCCTTGGGCAACTTGCCCGTAGGATATTTCACCCTATTTGAAATAGAATATGCCATTCATTGGCAAATCGCGTTTTAAATCCGCATATCGTTTTTAATTATTCATTGCGGATCCAAATTCCTCTCTTATACATATTGTACTTTTACATACAATCTAAACATTGATTCTGTAGCACAAGTATTTAAAAAAGTAGGAAGAACTTGCAGTAAATAGATACATGCTAATTAACAACTTGTATAAAAAGACGTGCTACACGCGTACCATCAGATCTATTGTCTATTTTTCCCATGAAAGATTTTAATATTCTTTATAAATCCAGAACAAGTGTCAAGTAGAAGCTCTGTGGGCTACATGTATCAAAATAGCCGATTTTTGAAACTGACAAAACTAAAGGTGCAGATAAAATTTAATAATATTTTGCTTTGAGACTACAATCAGTCATAATTTCTGAAAGCAGATCATTGTAGAAAATGTGAACAAACCTACATGAATACTTACTAAACCTAGAAATTGTCTTAAATTGATTTTGGTTAGAAACACATGCTTATGGTCCACGTATTGCAGCCCTATTTTAAAGGACAGCAACTTGTTTGAAAGTTGAAACATTGATGTCACCAATTCCGGGTCACGTCGGGTTTTTTTCATTGATATTTTGCATAGTTGTTAGATTTATATTTTATGCAATATATGTATTGAAATAAAAAAATAAGGAGCCATCCAAAAGTCTTTTTGTTTTCAAAGTAACCAAACAGGAACAATAATATTATATTTACAGACGTATTTCATCAAGGCCAATAGCTTCCCCAGTTATATATACGAATCATTTTCTCCATTTCCGGATCACGCGAATCATGGTCTTGTAATATTTATGGATTGTTTGGAACACGATTTTTAAATAATGTTGAGACATTAAAGAAAAAGAATTCATGCACCTCTGAAAAATCTAAACAATTGCAGAAAAAATGTATGATATATAAAAACAGTACTGACGAAACAAAGTAATTTTTTGTGAAAATATTTTCCAGATAGAATACTTTTACCGGTAATAATCAAGGTAAATACATGGTTGTCAATTGGTTTTGTACATTGAGTTTTGACATGCTAAAACCAGTATTTGAGCAGTGATCATTATGATTGATTTCTGAGTAAAAATTAAATGCATGTGCTATACGTTTTTAGCTATTAATTTTTATATAGAACTTTTGTATCAGCCTTGCTGCAGCGAACAAAGAGAGAGAGAGAGAGAGAGAGAGAGAGAGAGAGAGAGAGAGAGAGAGAGAAAGGAGCCCTTGGTAGATTCCTTATAACCGAGTTGTAGCCCTCCTACTTGTCCGCCTGAAATTGAGACCAAAAATTTCGCCTGTAGTGTTGATTGTACTGTCTTTTTGGGTGGCAAAATAGTTCGGTCCAATGATCCTCGTGCAGATATCTACTTCAAGCTAGTTTATATTTAATTGATGTCTAAGAAAGATTATGAAATCGAACTTTTAGCGCATATTTTTGTGCGCAATTAATATGCATTCGTGAATTTTTTTCCTATGGGTGGTACTGTAACTCTCTGGTCGACTTAGCTGCCGATCTGTAGTGTTATGGCTTTATGTATTTGTCTTTGACCATAACGCTACAGATCCGTTACTGCCAAAAAAATGTGCAATTTATGGCGCAATAATTTTTTGCTCACTTTTTGGGTGAATTTCTCAAATTTTCATCATTGTTAATTATCTAACCTTCCCTACATTATGCTGGACACATTTTTCAATAATTCTGAAGATTTTATATACATCCCAACCCTTTTATGGTGGTTTCTACAAGCGATAAACTCGCTTGAATTAGAATTTTTGCAATCCCCCAGAGAATTCAAATCAAGTCAGTAGAGGCGACTATAAAGTGTTGAGAGGAGGATAAAATAAAAATATACAAATTGGTTTAAGAATGTGTCTGGAATAAGGTGAAAGATTGGTGATTTACAAAAGTTGGAAAGAGGAGAAATTCTTCCAAACAGTGCGGAAAAAAATCTTGCGCCGTAAATTGCACATTTTTTGCATTACATGATCTGTAAATATCGTTATGCCATGGTCAAATACAAATGTAGAAAACCATAACGCTATAGATCTGCAGCTATGGTAGACTATTTTAATTTTGTATTTTTTTTATCAGCAAGCTATAGTTCTGCAGCTAGATACCTAGGTGATAGATATTTTTATGTATCTCTTTCAGACGAACATCTCGCCAAGATGGTAGATTTTGGTTTTGAAGAAAGAAAAAAAAAAACACCATTGGTAATATGTATTTTTGTGGCGATAAAGTTTATTTTAAAGATGTACTCGTACATATTTCCTGAATTTAGGAATGATCAAACCCCAGTACCGCTCCAGATGAATCTTCAGGAATCATATGTACAAAATATTGTCTTATCAAGAATGACTGGTTTGGCTGACAACAGTTGAAGACACCTTACAAAATCACTTCCAAGCCATTTCTCTTTAGGAAGTCAATGGATCTGTAGTCAGCATGCATATCATAAAACTTGTAACAATTCAATTCGACTTGACTTCTTGCGTCCATATGAGTAGTCGTTTCCCGTTATCTTTCTGAGTGTGATCTCCGGGTGATCCATTCTATGTGTGATTTTCTGGTCAAATACGACTTATTATTTCGGCAACCCATCCTGGAGGTACATAAGATATGAACACAAATCGTTATGATTTTCCGGGTTGTAATAATTGGTATTATCATATTAATAAAATTAATTAATCATATTACGAGATGTAAATTGAAAAGATGTTTAACTACTAAAAAAATACAGTTTTGAATATGCTATAATTGCAAATGCAACCACAATAACTGTTAACAACATTTTTCATATTATGCGGTGTAGTTGCAGAACTGTAGCTCTCTGCTTGAGAAGATTTCGGATCGAGAGATAAAGCAGAGAGTTACAGATACATGCGTTGTAAAAACCGTCGATTGACGCTGCCGATTTTTTTGTCGCTCACTGGAGGTATAAATTCTTATCCTAGGTATGATCATGTGACTAAGATCAACTACAGTACTTTTTAAAATGCTAATATTTGTTCGGGGACGGTCTTTGCATTTCTTTTATGGATATATTCAACTAGTAAGCACTGAAACCTGTAGCGGTCCCGGTGATGGTACGGGAGCGAGGCCCCCCACAAGGTGACAAACTTTTACAAATAAGAGACGTTTTCCCTTGATTACAATAATGGAATATAAGTAGTAGAGCACCCTCCACTACTATAAGTTATACATATACACAAATTCACATGTCAAAAAATTAAAATATGACAAAAATATTGGGTTTAAAGGATTTGTATATGTTTATAAAAAGAAATGCAACAATATTATTCTGCAACATAATAGTAAATTCTCCTATTTCATTTCCGGAAGTCGTGCCAAGGCTTCCTGAAAACGACACAAGTCCCATTGCTCTAGCTGGAAAACCTAATAAAAAGGCGAAGGAATATTTCTTTTGCTCAGATCACCAGATTGATGATCATATTGCAGTCAAATCGTGGAAATCAAGCTGAAATTGCTGTGTATGGCATGCAGTCTTGCACATGCAAGCTATATAATTGAATGGCTGAAAAGGGGGGGTTACAGTCATGTGCAACTTTCTAAAATTGAAAGATTATCATTATCTTAACATTGTAATTAAATCTCTTATGTTTTTAATCAAGTTTAACCTTATTGTTTTCATCAGTTTAAAAAATGCATTATCATAGTTATAGGTTCAAATATTTGTAGTTTACTTTTTGTTTTGTTTCTTTTGCGTTCCGGTATAAATTGATATTCTTCGAAGAAAAAAGTAAAAAGGCCTAAATTATCTTATTGATAATTCAAATCATTACATGTCACACTTTCTTTTCAGGAAGAAGGTCTGTCCAATAATAAAAGATGAACTTCTTTTTTTGCATTTATTTTTTGGAATAAAAAGTATCATCAGAATATATTTACATCCACTGAATAGTTCCTCCTATACTTCTAAAGAAAACCCATTATGTTATTCAGTGCATGAACTACACTAAGCATGTCACCTGTACAGATTTCTTGATCACTGGCTGTTCCATCAATGAAACATACAAAGACGTTCGCATCGTTAATATATAATTAATCATGTCAATCCTAATTTAAATTATTATTTTAACAGATATAACTAGATGCTGTCATGAGACAGTAATACCCGCACTATGGTGTTTGCCCTTAAATATACACGGCTTGGCCAAGATTAGGTGCCCATTTCCACATGAATGATGTTATATGGACGTAACTCTTTAAAGTTACAATTATTCTAAATGTCTTCGGTTGCATTGCAAAGAGCAGATTGAGAGCTTTCCATTGGTGTATCATAGTACATATATAGAACCTGCATCTTTGAAAAAACAACAGAATAAAGTCTCAAATTCATGCTTTTTGAAGCGTTATGCTGTTGCACTTGATTTTTTTACATTTTAAAAAATGGTTAAATTATATTATTTTGAATAAAGCATTCCAAAATAGATACATTGTGTGATAAAGAAATCATTCAGGTTAAATTTACTTTTTACAAAACAGAAAAAGGATAAAAAATGTGGAAAATATGAATAAA
>NW_026931572.1:0-47125 GCF_032062105.1 Saccostrea cuccullata
GTTTTATTTTTTGGATCGGGGGCTGTGTCATATTTTAATTCTTTGCTGAAGGTAGTCAAATACGCATGTTTTCTGCAAATTTCAAGAACATTGCAATTTCTCAAACCTGTCTTCCAATATCTGGATTCTCAAAACGAAATTTTATGATAGGAAATGAAAACACCAAGCGTCTACTTCATTTTGATATATGAAATGGGAAGGAGGGTGATAGCTAATTAATTGATATAAGTACAGGGCCGTTTTATGCATAAGATGGCTCCTGCTCTTTATCATACATTTAATTAAAATAAACATTCAATTATAAAGACAATTTTATAATGAAATTGCAGTCATAATATTTTTTACCGAAAGGTGTGAAATTTAGCAAATTGTTTTGCTTGTCGTTAGTGGAAACATCGGATCACCCTGATACTTTTGAAAAAAAAATTATACATTGTAATAAATATTAAAAGTCTAAACCTTTCTAAAATTTCGTTAAAAGAATTCGCAAATTGCCGAAACTTGTTCCTATAAATGTTAGAATCTTAGCTAGATTGCATTATATACACAATTGTATGATTACTTGTTGGTTTTCAATATTTGGTGAAAAACCGTGGTCGTAGATAACCCAATTCTGAAATAATGCAATACACTTTGCATTTAGTCTGCGCAAATCCCGACAAATGGTGTGTGTTTTTATAAATTGTATACATAAATGTTCATGTCAAATTGAATTATTTTAAACTTAGACAAAATTGTTTTTAAATAAGAGTAAATAAATACCTTTATCTTTTCCTGAACAGTTCCTATTCTGATATCCCATTCCTTTACAGACTGTGTTATATTTGTTGTATTTATCAATGAAGTCTTTTGTGCCTTCTTTTGCCTGCACTTCCAGCAGAATGCATACGACAAGGAGAATCGCTCTATGCATGTTCATCCTATTTAAAGACATAGTTAAAGAGGCAAAAAATCATTTTGAAATACTTTTTCATTGATTTAGGTTATCTGTGGACACCAGATTGCCTCAACCGTTTCCCATACTACTACATGTATAACAGATGTTATAAATTACTCACAGGGTTAATATCATATCACTTTGAAGGATATATTGCAGCCAAATTCAGCCTTTAATGTTAAGCTACCATCACTTTATATCATTTACAAAGTAATTAAAAGGTAACTTGAGCATTTGTGTTTTTTTTTCAAATGAAATATTTGTATTTAAATGTATTCTAATTGAATTCTATTCTGATAAATTAAGTGGTGTGAGAAAAGGGTTATCCTCTGTTTTCTTCTAAAATTCATTTTATCGTAAAAGAGAACATTTCATGCTTAAATCTAAATTAATTCAATTTGTTCAATTTCAACAGATTGCTTCTCTTTGGTATATAAAATACTATTGCTTTATTTTACAAGTATTTTATACACGTACTATGGAGGGATTAAGATTGATAAAAACAGAAAAAAATATAATATTGAATCTTAATGCAATACGCTTTGAATCCTTGTTTTATAATACGTTGATTGTGTCCAATCAATATCTTCTAGGGAATGAAAGATGTCCCAGTATTCATACGTCAATTGCCTCGTTTGTCTTTGCATGAAACGTAACATTTAATATTCAAAACGTAAACAGTCATAAAATTTGTATCCAAAGTCCTACATTGTAATCAAATAGTATTGAAGAATTATAGGTTAGTTTCTTTATATAAAAATCTCGTTTGTACTCCTCCTACGACAAGACAAGAATCTAACACTGAAAAAATGAATACAAAATCCAATAAAGAACTACGAACTCTAACTCTTGATTCCCGCCTACATTTTGCACCCATTAAATTCAATATTAAGGGCAATTTGGCCATTAAATCTTTGTTTACTACAAAGAACAGTTCTATGGTAATTGATTAATCATTTTAATTCCAGCGCTAGATAGTAAACTATCATTAATTCCAGCTCTTGAAAAAAGGGGGGTAGACGATATTTTCTAAAGAAATCGAAATTTCAAGAATCACCATATTTTGAAATAGTCTTAAATATGAAAAAATGTATCTCATATCTTTTCTTATGTTTTACGCATATAAATAAAACATATATAAATTAATAAAATACAATTATTTCGTTGTAAATAGCTTTAAAATTGGTGAAAAATCAGCATTTTTTTCGTTTTTTGTCTATAAACATATGTTCCCCCCCCCTCCCCCGTGAAACACAAAAAGCTTTGGCATAAATTTATAAAATGACAGTCCATATTACCTGTAAAAAGGAATTTTTGTTTCGCGGGGGGAAAGATGTTTTAAAAATATTTTCCGTTTTCCGTTGATTTCTACAGTGAAAAACTCAAGTTTAACCAAAATTATAGAGTTATCTCTCTTGGTATCCCAAATAAGTAACGTTCTATGAAAATGCATATAAATATCTATAAAAATTTTGAAAATCATTCGAATATGTTAACTTTTGAGAATTGTCTTAGAGGTAGGCGGGAGAACAATACTATCGTTCGTAGTTCTTTGTCGTGACACTTTGATTTCAAAACTAAAATGTAGGTCTACAATATTTTACTACAAAAACAAAACAAAACAAATAATCATGATTAATGGTATTTACAACTTTATAATGATATCGATTAACTGTACATTTCTGAATTAAATATCACTTTAAAGGTAACAGGTTGCTTCAATAAAAGCACGCGACATTCAACTGTGGTCAAAAGATGAGATAAAAATTTCTTCTCTAATGAGTTGAATGAATCTTTTCAGGAGAAATAAGTAAATTAATACATACTGATTACCTAAGTTAATATCTACATAAAGAAAATAAAATTTTAATAAATATGAATAATTTCATTTACTTTTTAAAACATTCTTATCAAGTAAAATATTAGTATCTTTATGCCAACATTTCTTGCAAATAATTCTAATTCTACTTTCATTAAGTACTTTATCTGACATCGATGAGTTCAGGAAAGCAAATGAAATATAAATTATCTTTACTTTGAAATAATGTTTTCTTATGCCTAGGTCACACTTAAGTCGATGGTCGGACGACTAAATTTTTTTTTGGTCTCGTCGGCTGAAAGAACATGTTCGGCCGACACGAGTATCGGGCGACACGAAGCAGTCACATTAATTCCTAGGAACACCGATGACTTGGATAAAGAACACAAAAATATCTTTTTTTCGTTACAAATCAGCAATATTTTTCGTTGATCTATATTCATATAGATGACGTGAGTAATGTTTGCAAGGCAAAGTGGCAGAATTTTATAAGATTCTGACTCAATGTTGAAAATGTGTGCAAAATTTTGTATAGAATTGCATAAAAACGACAAATGGCGTATTTCTAAGCAGCAAAGAATGCGTACGATTTCTTAATATCTTACGGATTAATAATTTATGTTAATTCCGTTCAAAAAATATATATATCATTCCATGCATCAAAATTTTATTTGTGTTATGCATCCTTAATAGGTTTATTATTCACAAGCCAATCGTCGCCCGATCATCCAGCTCTGAGCTACAGTTTGATTTTAACCGTCAGCCGAAATTTTGGACTTCCTTATTGTCGAACAACGGACGAGCGACTTAATAAACTGATCGCCAATGGTCGGACGATGATCGAAAGTTGGTCCACGGATAACTTAAATTGAAGAAATCAGCCATCGACGCAGAAAAAATTATAACTTGAACCGATTGACACAAAATTGGTCGGCCAATAAAAAAAGAGGTCAAAATCGGGCAAGACAACAGCCGATGAACTGCCGACTGTCACCCGAAGAATCTCATTTTTGCTTCAAAACCGTAGGACGTTGATCGTTTTTTTGGAAATGTGACTGGGGTTTTACTCAGATATATTTGTTAATTATTACAAGTTTGTCTTGTGTATATTTTACTTATTTTCAAACAATTTAACTGAAAAGCTTTATATTTCAATTTTGAGGGGTTAAACAGTTTTATGTAGATATCCTTTAGAATTCAAGCTCAAAAACTTTATAACCTTGGATCAGAGTAAAGTCATCTCTCTCAACAGCTCATTTATATTCAAAATGTGTATCTAGATAAACCTGATTGTTTGGTCCTGCGCATTTAGACCAAACCCTATGCACACCATTGCCAATAATGTATACATAATAATAATTATGTACTTGACTGCGATATGAAGCTAACGAAAAGTATTTGTTCTTAAAAGTCCATTTTAACAGCAAAAATCAGAAGCAAAGCAAACATAGACCTCTATAGCATAAGGGGTTGGATCATGTGCCATGGAGGAATAAGGATCCCCTGTCGATCAGGCACACCCGCCGTCATGTCATGATCGGAAAACGGAAAATTCTGTAGAAAACTCAGGGTGTGAATAAAAGCATAACATTTTGCAAGGAAAATGTCCGTCATTATTCGACTTAATAACAGATTGTAATTTCTGACAAGGTAATTATATCGCCAAGAGAAATTGCGAAATGATAATTCAAAAGAGATTGTTGATATCCTATTTCATCAACCTGTTTGTCAATAGCCTCCCTATTCTTAACATTGTTCGGCCGTAGAGCATGCTATTGCGTTTCTAATCTTTGGGAGACATAAACTTCATATGCAGATGATAAAGGTACATTGCTACACGAATAAGGGAAGAGGGTGACGAAAGAAAAGTTAAGGTCATATTACTTGTAAATGTTTGTCATACATGTACATTGAATAATAAAATAGGCCTACATATAGATATTTTTTTCTCATAAACCTGTAGTTTATTTTTAGGGATAAAAATCTTCTCAGCTGACTTCCTTATTTGATAACTTTATTAAAAAAGATATTCTAACTACATTTGTGTAAATATACAGTCTTTGAAAAAAATTAATTATATATAGTAATCTCGACTTATCAAAAGATTATAAGAAATCCTTGCTTTTTTAATAGTTTAAACTCCTCTCTGCTGCAAGTAAAAAAAGAACTGGGAACCTGCAAATTCAGAATACACATGGGGGCGGAGCTATCATGTCACTCAGAACTTTTTCACACAAGAGTGAACAAAGCAGTCCCAAAAAGCAGTCCCAGGGACTGCTGGGTCTGCTTTTTAGAGCAGTCCCAGGGCAGTCCCATAGCAGTCCCAGGGCAGTCCCAAAGCGGTCCCAGAGCTGACCCACAGCAGTCCCAGAGCGGTCCAAAGCAGTCCCGGGGACTGCTTTCTGGGACTGCTTTGGTGTCAGGTTGGGTCTGGTCGATACGTAAAGGTTTGTTGTAAGGTTACCATTTTCTTTCCCCTATCAAATTTGAAACAAGCATGTCAAAGGCTGTGAATATGATATACAATCAATATTTGCTTAAAATATTAACTCACTGTGTACATTATTTGCAGATAAAAATTCGATGTCTACATTTTGTCTGAACAACCCTAGTTGTTTGGATTCAGGGAAAAATTAAATGATATTTGAATTATAAATTTCATTTGAAACTTTCAAAAATTTATTGTAGTAATAATCACTTCGTTTCCTTTCACTCATCTCACATACATTGTACAAAGATTAATGAGCTCTATTGATTTGGTATCTCAATCCCCCTTTTTTTAGGTAAGAACCACTATAAATTCAAAATGAAAATACTTCAGTATGTTGATTTTTATATAATTCTATTTAAACTTGAGCTTTTGTCAAAATTTTTTGTCTTTCCTCACGTCTTTTGTGACAGTATGTGTTAAGGGAACTTAATTTTTTTACTGTAAATATTTCAGTTTGATCGTAAGTTGCTTGGTTCAAACACTGTTTAGATTACAATCATGCTTTCGATCTTATTGATAAAAGCATGCTTCACATGTGAATTTCACGAAATACAGAGGAGGAAGTGAAAATATACAAAAGTTTGCACTTGAAAATGCTTCTTCGGTGTTCTGTAAGTGAGAGCAAAACAATGTTATTAGATGAAGGTCTATTATATATTTTCAAATCTGAGAAGAAGCCATGAAAGGCGAACACCTGGAATACTAGAATCACAGGTCACAGGAAAAGGGCATTTTATTGTGCCAGTGCCTTATACGGACATCGGTATTTTTCAAGGTTTCCCCCAGAGACCCGTGCGCTTTGCGAATGAACTATGTTTACGTGTGAGGTTTGACGCTGCAAAACGAACTAAACTCGAACCCGTTCATCCCGAGCATGAAGCTAGGGCTTTATCACTGGGCTTAAGTAGACTTTTTTTTAATTTGGCTTTATGGTCAATTTTTAAAGCTTCATTTAATCTTCCTATTAAAAAGTTTCCAAAATAATGGATATTCTTTTCCATTCATTATTAGCTTACATGCATTGTATTATCTCATGCTTAAAAGTATTTTCAGATATTCTTTTTTACTGATGAATAATAACAAAAATAAATCCTGTAATTTTATTTTTGTATTTTTATTTTCATAATGACAACAAATTATTTTTTATTGAAATATTTCTACATTGTTCATATTTCTTCATTATACATATATCATGTGTAAAATGTTTAAAAAGGGAGATTCATTATTTGAAATGATAACAATCAACATTGTTGTTTGATAAAACGAGATATTGAAGTTACAGCTAAAACACAGACGACAAACAAACAAAAACAATCCCGTCAAGGTTTTTTCCTTACAAGAGAACAAGAATTGCAAGAAGTATGATCCCCTGAAAAAGAATAATAACACAATAAATAGTGCACTTTATGGTTTTAAAATCAACACAAATGTTTTTAGAGGTCAGATAAATGTAGCTACTTATTAAAAGTCTTAAAAGCCAAGGCTTCCAAAACATGCCATTTCAAATACATAAAAGAATTTATAAACTAACACACACAGGAATTGTTTTACGTTTTAAAGAGAAATGGTTTTTTTTTAATAAGTCTTATGAATCAATTGTTTTTAAGTGTGAACTCATTGAGACACTGCTAGTCATGAATGTCCATTTTTCACTAATACTATTTGCAAATTTTGCAAATTTCTTGCTTACATGCCCACTTTTTCTACTTATATTTAAAGACATTAAATATTTTTAACAACATGAGTATCTTACTTGCAGAAGGATAAAACGTACGCTGAAATAGGCCCTGAGGTCCCCCGCAAATAGTTCGTCATTTTGCGTAGTAATAAAACATTTTAGGAACTCTTCAGGCATTAAAGGCACAAAAGTAATTTCATCGATATCAATACGGAGACCTCAGGTCACCTTATATATTAATTGAATTTTATATGATAGACAGTTGTTTTTGTCTTACTCCAAAATAATCATATTTATAATTTAATTTACACAGATCTACTTTCTCATATATATATTAGCAGAAACATGAAAGTAATTAGAGGGACCAGAGGTAACCTTACATTATACTGTACCTTACCTTACCCTATCGTTATATTGCATATCATTAGAGCGATCATAAGTCACCTTTCATTTTAATTTAATAGAGGGCCAGACGTCACCTTATATTGTACATCAGTAAGAGGTCCAGAGGTCACCTTAAACCGTACAAAAGTAGGAGGAAGAGAGGACATCTTATATTGTACATTAGTAGGGGACCAGAGGTCACCTTATATTGTACATCAGTAGGGGGAAGAGAGGACACCTTATATTGTACATTAGTAGGGGGACCAGAGGACACCTTATATTGAACATCAGTAGGGGGACCAGAGGTCACCTTATATTGTACATCAGTAGGGGAAGAGAAGACACCTTTTATTGCACATTAGTAGGGGGACCAGAGGTCACCTTATATTGTACGGGGACTAGTTGTCACCTAATATTGTACTGTACATCTGTAGCGGGACCAGAGGACACCTTATATTTAACACCAGAAGAGGGACTAGAGGTCACCTTATATTTTACATCAGTAAGGGGATCAGAGGTCATTCGATATTTTACATTAGTACGGAGACTAATGGTCACCTTATATTGAACATCAATAAGGGGACCAGAGGACACCTTATATTGTACATCAGTAGTAGGACCAGAGGTCATCTTATATTGTACATCAGCAGAAGGACCAGAGGTCACCTTATATTGTACAACAGTAGGGGGACCAGGGGTAACCTTATATCTAACATCAGAAGGGGGACCAGATGTCACCTTATATTTAACATCTGTAGGAAAACCAGAAGTCAACTTATATTGTACATCAGCACTGGGACCAAGGGTCACCTTATATTGTACATTAGAAGGGGGACTAGGGGTCACCTTATTTTGTACAACCAGTAGGGGGACCATCTTATATTGTACATCAGAAGGGGGCCAGAGGACACCTTATATTTCACATCAGTAGGGGGACCAGAGGTCACCTAATATTGTATACATCATAGTAAAACCAGAAGTCGCGTTTTATTGTGTAGGGGTCACCTTATATTGACCAGAGGTCACCTTATATTGTACATCCAGTAAGGGGGACCAGAGGTCACCTAATATGTACATCAGAAGGGGGACCAGAGGTCACCTTATATTGTACATCAATAGGGGGACCAGATGCCACTTTATATTGTATATCAGCAGGGGGACCAGGGGTCACCTTATATTTAAAATCAGGAGGGGGACCAGAGGTCAGTACATAAGTAGGGGGGAGAAGAGGTCACCTAATATTGAACATCAGTAGGCTGACCAGAAATCTTTTTATATTGTACATAAGAAGGGGGAACAAGAGGTCACCTTATATTTAACATCAGAAGGATTGTACCAGAGGGTCACCTTATATTGTACATCAGTAGGGGGACCAGAGGTCACCTTATATTTAGACATCACCAGGGTCACCTTTTATTGCACATTAGTAGGGGGACCAGAGGTCACCTTATATTGTACCTCAGTAGTGGGACCAGAGGTCACCTTATATTGTACATCAGTAGGGGGACCAGAGGTCACCTCAATATATTAGTACATCAGTAGGGGGACCAGGGGTAAAGAAGGGGGACCAGATGTCACCTTATATATCTGTAACATCATTGAACTGGGACCAAGGGTAACCAGAGGTCACCTTATATTATACATCAATAAAGAGACCTGAGGTCAACTTATACTGTATATCAGAAGGGGGACCAGAGGTCACCTTATATTTAACATCAGAAGGATGACCAGAGGTCACCTTATATTGTACATCAGCAGGGGGACCAAGGGTCACCTTATTTTGTACATCAGAAGGGAAACCAGAGGTCACCTTATATTTAACTTCAGAAGGATAACCAGAGGTCACCTTAGTAGGGACTAATTGTCACCTTATATTGTACTGTGCATCTGTAGCGTGACCAGAGGACACCTTATATTTAACACCAGAAGGGGGACTAGAGGTCACCTTATATTGTACATAAGTAGGGGGACCAGAGGTCACCTTATATTTACATCAGTAGGGGGGACCAGAGGTCACCTTATATTTTACATCAGTAGTAAAACCAGAAGTCGCCTTTTATTGTGCATCAGCAGGGGGACAAACGGTCACCTTATATTGTACATCAGAAGGGGGACCAGAGGTCACCTTATATTGTGCATCAGTAGGGGGACCCTAGGCTTCCTTATATTGTTCATCAGTAAGGGGGACCAGAGGTCACCTAATATCTAACATCAGAAGGGGGACCAGAGGTCACCTTATATTGTATATCAATAGAGGGACCAGAGGCCACTTTATATTGTATATCAGCAGGGGGACCAGGGGTCACCTTATATTTAAAATCAGGAGGGGGACCAGAGGTCATCTTATATTGTACATCAGTAGGGGGACCAGAGACCACCAGAGGTCATCTTATATTTAACACCAGAAGGGGGACTAGAGGTCACCTTATATTGTACATCAGTAAGGGGATGAGAGGTCACTTAAAATTGATCATCAGCAGGGGTACCAGGGGTCACCTTATATTGTACATCAGTAGGTGGACCAGAGCTGACCTTACATTGTACATTAGAAGGAGACCAGAGGATAACTTACATTGTACATCAGTAGGGGGACCAGAGGCTATATTTTTTAATTGTATATCAGTAGGGGGACCAGAGGTCACCTTATATTGTACATCAGTGAGGGGATCAGAGGACACTTTATATTGTACATCAGCAGGGGGACCAGGGGTCACCTTATATTGTGAAACAGTAGGACCAGAGGCAACCTTATATTGTACACCAGTAGGGGGACCAGTAAGGGGACCAGAGGTCACCTTATATTATACATCAGTAGGAGGACTAGTGGTCATCTCATATTGTATATCAGAAGGGGTTCCAGAGGTCACCTTTAATTTAACATCAGAAGGGGGACCATAGGTCACTTTATATTGCATCTCATTAAGGGAATTAGAGGCCACTTTATATTGCACGTCAGTAGGGGGACCAAAGGTCACCGTATATTGTACATCAGTAGGGGGACCAGAGGACACCTGATATTGTACATCGGAAGGTCACCTTATGCAAGGGTCGTTTAATAAATAATGTCTTCGGTGCTCGGAAAGGAACAAAAGTCGCTTTTCAATAATTTAGTTATAATGATTTAACCTTAAATTATCTTTTCATTAAAACACATGTAAGTAACATTTTATATCCAATTTCTGATTCATTTTCAATTGTTTTTTGAACTCATTTTCGGGTATGAACCTTTGTATACTGGATTATTGCAGATCCTATGATTTCCTGGACTTGTTTCTTCCTTCTGAAAGGCGTTTTCTCAAGTTTGGCAAATGGAACAAGTCAAAAGGCGAAAGATCTGGCGAATATTGTTAATGTGAATGAACATTAACATTTATTTATCCCCAAGACTCCTTTACTCTTCAGGGTTTTCGGGTTTGGACGCTGTCATGAAAAAAAATCTAATGTTTTGGATTCCTGATTCTCAGTAACCTTTTGATTTTTTTGCAAAAAAAAAATTGCTTTCTAGATTTCTCCAGAAATTAAACTGCATCCCCGAATACGAATTTGAACAATAAGACCACTAATATTTAAGAAGATTGCCTATAAATCTATCTTTGTGCCTCGCAATTCTCTGCTCTTCTCAGACCTGTGCTGTTCTTGTCAAGTACATCTTATTGTAAATTTGGTTTTGAGGGTTTTGAGCAATAGATTCAAGTTTCATTATCTGTTTGAAATTCAGATAAACGTGGATAACTACAGTTACTGATATTTTAAATAATTGTTCATATATTCTTATACGCAGTCGTTTTCATTCATTTTTTTAAAGGGTTACTTTTGAGTACTAAGCTTTTTTTTCTGTCAAACGTTTTTAAAACAGTGTGAACAACTCCCGAAATGATGTCTATTTTGAAAGAGGGCGTATAAGGCGTGTTCAATACACCGCTCTGCGACAAAATGTTTTTCAATTTTCAAAATTCACAAAAAGCTATATTTTTCTAAAATCATGTTCTCAGTAATGTCATCTTCAAAGTATTTTATTATTTTATTTTTCTGAACGACTTATCATTTGATAATATTTATTTCAAAGTTGACAGTTAAGCATATTTAGTGGAAATGGGTTTAATAGAGCTATAAAAAAAACGAATTTTGAACATAAATGGGTCAAGTCTCCATTCTTCGTGAACGCTTAAATGATGGAAATGTAAATGTGAAATCTATTTCATTTGTCCAAAAAATGGAATCTGAACCCATTCTATGTGAAAATCGAACTTTTCTGATTAGGCTAATTGTATTCGGCGCGTCGGCGCGCCCGCGCGTCCATCTCATCCCAATATCACACAAGTATTTTCTCCCTGTATTGAAACACTCAAATGAAAGCGATTTTATTTATAATTTAAGAACCCTCTATACACTGACGAAAAATGTTTTTTGGACTTTGAGAGAATATATAATGTCTATTTTGAAATAAACTAATCCATTTCTAATATAGGGAGCGTGCCTTCTTTATCCAGGAAAAAAAGACATTGAAGTAATGACAAAGAAAAATTGCTTTTGATTATTCAAATGGAGAAAATACATGCAAATAAAGTTTTCAAATCTTGGTCTAACATAATATTTAGAATACATGGATTTATTTAAAATTTTACCATACAGTGCAGATTACAATTTAATGTCAAATGGTGGGTCAGTCTAACTACACGGAAGTACTCTGAAATTTGCAGTGAGAGAGGGTCCTTAAGCATTATCGGCTATATTCAAAACACCCCGAGCCCGATTGTATTTTTTTGGTAAGGTGGATCCAGAAAATTTTCTTTAGGAAGTGGTGGCTCAAATCGGAAAAAGGATTTGAGACATAGCTTAAGTAATTTTACTATGTAAATTAAAAAAAAATAGATTTTTCCAGGGATCCGGATCTCCCTTGATCCATGAATGTCTAACAACGATTTGTGCAAGTGTAATCCGAAATTTACTGCATTTTTTTTTAGTTGACCTATTCTCTCTCAACTTTATGCATTACACATAGGATCGGAATCTGGGAGGGGGGGGGGGCTTATAAAGATGGACATCATATAGGTATTCAACATTGGTGCGTATCAAATCAGGCAAGGCAGTGTAGTCCTTGAAGAAGGGTAAGTGGTAGTGTAAGTGGTAATGTTTGAAAGAAAAAAATTAGTTAAAAAAGTTTGCCCCCCCCCTCACGAAAAAGGATTTTCTTGTTTAGACAATAGACATATTTTACGTTTTTATATTTTTTTTTTGGGGGGGTGCTTGCTGAGATTTTTCAGGTTCGATTTTTTTTTCTTTCACTTAACCCCCCCCCCCCTTCAATTTGCTTTCGAAAAAAACCCGGAAAATTAAAAATTGCCAAAACTGAAAATCCTATTCCGTGGGGGGGGTGGGGTGGGGTAGTAGCCAACTTTTCTCAGGGTCAACTTCCTTTCACTTCCAATTTTTTCCTATATTTCCTTGCTATAAATGTACTTTGATAATAAGTGGGGGACCAACCTTATAACATTTTCTATAGTAAAGGTTATGGTGGTCAAAACAACCTTAAAATCTTTTTTCATTAAATCTCACATCTTTCTTAGGAAGCATAAATGAACATAATTTGAAAAAGTTGTGAACAAAGTATCAAACATTAAATGAAAATCGTTAAAATCAACTCCTATCGGTACTTCAGTACTTTGATTAGTATAGGAATATCGGGTGAAATACGAGCCCGATGCTGACAAACATTGTTAAGCGATAAATTTTATAAACAAAAAGCGCGCCGACGCGCCGAATACAATTAGCCTCTGATTAACAGAACGCTTCAAAAAACCCGTCCATTAAATCACACTGAAAGACGTCAATAGTGCATATACTTCGTAGCGTAGTGGTTAAAGCGGTTGGTCTTGGAGAGAGTTCGAATCATACATGAAGCTTTTTCCTTTTTTTTTTCAAATGTCTTATAACATGAATAAAAAATAAATTATTCATAAATTATTAAACAATGAAATACAGAATTTGATATGTAAAAGATTATATAAACTATAAAATTTTGAAAAAATACTACTTTTCGAATAGAGAAATATCTTTTTCAGAGCGGGGGATTGTCCTCGCCTTGTACGCCTCCATTCTTTGCTATGTGTCGTATAGTCAATCATACACCATCAGTGATTATTTGTTGAAATTTGACAAACAGTACATTATTTGTTTAATTTTTTGTTTGCAAGTACAGTATCCATGTTTGATGCCCATTTTATATTTTTATCATTGAAATCCACCTGCTCAATTGTCTATAAAACAAACATTGATTGCAGTAAATTTTTCCATATTTTAGTAATTCTTTGGGATTCTTAACAAGTTTTACAGCAGCTTTAATGGACGGTTTAATTTCACTCTAATTTACTGATTCTTTACGATTCATTTTAAATGCAGTGTTTCGAACATCCTTGTTTTCCAGCTTCCCACAATAATTAAACTATGTGATGAAAAGTAGTCACATCAATTGTTATAAATTCATTAAAGATGCAATAATGCGAAAAATTCAAGCTTAGTATTGTATGTCATACAGTTCAGGACATTATTAATTGAACAGCCCTCGTAATTTGTACATCAGTAGGGGGACAAGAAGTCACATTATATTGTACATCATTAAAACTAATGATAACACTATTTTGAACGACAACGAAGAAACCGGAGGACACTTTATATTTTACATCAATAAGAAGACCAGAGGTCACCTTATATTGTAAGTCAACAGGGATATCAGAAGACACCTAATATTGTACATAAATATTGAGACCAAAGAACTCCTTATTTGGTCACCTGAATCAACGCATGTGACTTATTGCTATCGGGTTTTTTTTCTGGCGTCGTGCGCTGTGCATTGTTCGTTAACATTCGAACATTTTCAGTTTTTCTCTGTAATCCCTCAACCATTTACAACCAATTTTGGCATACAGCATCTATGGGTAAATGGGGAGATTTTTTAATTGATGGTCCCTGCCCTCCACCCCCTAAGGCAAGAATGTTTGGGTGAAATTACTACAATTGATGAAATCTTTAAAAACCTTCTTTACTCATTGACATCAAGCAGTCAAACTATTGGCATAATTATTATAAGCATTGACTCCATGCCAAAATTGTGAAATTCATTGTCCCAGGGTCATGGGCCCTGGGGTTAGGACAGGGCTATAAAAATTTATATTAATTCATGAAAAGCATTTATTCTTTGAAAATATTTCCCTCTACCCCTGGATATTAAACAAACTAACTACAAGAAATATACAAACACATACACAACTACATACAAAGTTGTGATGAGGAAGGGTATTCTCTCCAAAGTTTTGAAATTCGTGACCCAAAGGTCAGGGGTTCCGGTGTTACGGTGGGGCTATATAAACTGTACAGTTTAAATTATTTAAAGATGCTGGGGGTGGCAGCCATTTTCAGACTATTTTGATCTCCTTTAAAAGAAGAGCTCCATATAAAGATAAACAAAAATGATCAAATTTTAAAACTAAACTGTATGAATTTTTTCTTTGCCAAATGATAGTTGACAGGTTATGATACCGTATCTAAAAAAAAATAAGGTAAATCTGATGGTTAATTTGTGGTTTATTTGTTGACCCCCCCCCCCAGCCTCCTTAATTCTTTAAAAAATCTTCCTCTCTGCACCTGGATATTAATAAAACTAACTACATATAATAGTTATGATAAGCAAGGGAGCGTTTTCCAGAATTAAAAATTTCAAGGCCCCGTGCTCATGGGTACCATGTAATTTGTAGAAAATGCTGTAATTGAATTAATGCTTTGAATTTTGTTCTTTGGTATAAACCAATGGTCCTTTTTTCAAAATTGTGAAATATATGACCTCAGGATGAAGGTTTTTGTGGTCAATGAGCACTACTAATTATTGCTAATTATTACTGATTATTTGAAATGAAAGTTTTAAAGTTTTACAAGATGTTCAGATGACCTTTAAGATCCATAGCCCTCTTGTCGTGTTCTTAAGTGAACCTCTAGCATCTCGTTAATATGCATTTATATGTAACCTCTGGTCCGCCCTTGTTTTCTTTTTAAGTGTCTGCTGGTTAAGACGGGTCTAGAATCGTTGATGCTTTATCTCTCTGCATTCATATAATTTTTTTATGTCTCATTTCTTTAAAAATTTACAACAAAGGGGGCCACTGGTCTCCCTATTTATGTACATTACAAGGTGACCTCTGGTCCTCCTTGTGATGTAAAATAAAGAGTGCCCTAAGGTCCTCATAATGATCTACAACATAGGGTGACCTCTGACCCCCTGTTGATATATAAGGTGACCTCCTTTTCCCCTTATGATGTACAATATAATCTGACGTCTGCTCTTGTACAGTATAAGGTGAACCTATGTTCCCCTTTCTGTTGTACAATATAAAGATGTCCATTAGTCTCTATAATAAAATAACATATAAGGTGACCTTTGGTCAACTTATTGATGTACAATATTAGTCCACCTAGTAACGAACGTTAAAACTGAACTGAAGGCTCTGTCCCCCTACTGATGCACAATATAAGGTGACCTCTGGTCCCCCTAATTTTATCTCCTACTGATGTACAATATAAGGTGTCCTTTCGTCCCCTTAATGTTGTACAATATAAGGTGACTCCTGGTCCCCCTACTGTGGTACAATATAAGGTGACACCTGGTCCCCCTACTGATGTATAATATAAGGTGACCTCTGGTCCCCCTGCTGATAACATAAGGTGTCCTTTGGACCCCCTACTGATGTACAATATAAGGTGACCCCTTGTCCCCCTACTGATGTACAATATAAGGTGACCTCTGGTCCCCCTACTGATGTACAATATAAGGTGTCCTCTAGTCCCCCTACTGATGTACAATATAAGGTGACCTCTGGTTCCCCTACTGATGTACAATCATGGCTACCTCTGGTCTCCCAATTCATGAAATGTGTAATATTAAGTGTCCTCTGGTCCCAAACTAATGTTCAATATAAGGTGACCACAGGTCCCCTACTGATATACAATATAATTGACCTCTGGTCCCCCTACTGATGTACCATATAAGGTGACCTCTTGTCCCCCTACTGATGTTCAATATAAGGTGACCCCTAGTCCCCCTACCAATGTACGATATATGGTGTCCTCTGACCCCCTACTGATGTACAATATAAGGTAACCTCTGGTCCCCCTACTGATGTACAATAAAGGGTTACCTCTGGTCCCCTAAATCATGAAAAGTGTAATATTAAGTGTCCTCTGGTCCCCAACTGATGTTCAATATAAGGTGACCACAGGTCCCCTACTGATTTACAATATAAGGTAACCCCCTAGGCCCCCTACCAATGTACGATATAAGGTGTCCTCTGGTCCCCCTACTGATGTACAATATAAGGTGACCTCTGGTCCCCTTACTGATGTACAATATATAAGGTTACTTCTGGTCCCCCTATTGATATACAATATAAGGTGACCTCTAGTCCTCCTACTGATGTACAATATTAGGTGCCCTCTGGTCCTCCTTTTGATCTAAAGTGTAATAGTAGGTGTCCTCTGGTCCCCTATTGATGTTTAATATAAGGTGACCACAGGTCCCCCTACTGATGCACTATTTAAGGTGACCTCTGGGTCCGCTATTGATGTACATAAAAGGTGCCCTCTTGTCCCCCTACTGATGTACAATGTAAGGTGACCTCTGGTCCCCCTATTGATGTCCCCAACTAATGTACAATATAAGATTTCCCTTGGTCCCCTGCTGATGTATAATATAAGGTGTCCTCTGTTCCCCCTTCTGGTGTACAAAATACGGTGACCCCTGGTCCCCCTGCTGATGTACAATATAAGATGACCCCTGGTCTCCCTACTGGTGTACAATATAAGATGTCCCCTGGTTCCACAACTGATGTACGATATAAGGTGTCCTTAGGTCCCCCTTCTGATGTACAATATAAGGTGACCCCTGGTCCCCCTACTGATGTATTATTTAAGGTGTCCTATGGTCCCCTTACTCATGTACAATATAAGATGACCCCTGGTCCCCCTGTTGATGTATAATATAAGGTGTCCTCTGGTCCCCCTACTGGTGTACAAAATAACATGACCTCTAGTCCCCCTACTGATACATGTACAATACTAGTATAAGGTTCCTCTAGTATCCCACTGATGTAAAGTGCAATATAAGGTGTCCTCTGGTCCCCCTACTGATGTACAATATAAGGTGACCTCTGTTCCCCCTACTTGATGTACAATATAAGGTGACATCTGGTCCCCCTACTTGTGTACAATTTAATGTGACCTCTGGTCCCCTTACTGATGTACAATAAAAGGTGACCTCTGGTTCCCCTACTGATATACAAAATAAGATGAATTCTAGTCCCCCTACTGCTGTACAATACTAGTATAAGGTTCCTCTCGTCTCCCCACTGATGTAAAGTGCAATATAAGGTGTCCTCTGGCCCCCTAGTGATGTACAGTACAATCTAAGGTGTCCTCTGGTCCCCCTACTGATGTACAATATGATATGACGTTTGGTCCCCCTACTGATGTACAATATAAGGTGACCTCTGGTCCCCCTACTGATGTACAATATAAGGTGACCCCTGGTCCCCCTACTGATGTACAATATAAGGTGACCTCTGGACCCCCGACTGATGAACAATATAAGGTGACCTCTGGTCCCCCTAATGATGTACAATATAATATAAGGTGACCTCTGGTCCCCCTACTGATGTACAATAAGAAGGTTATCTCTGGTCCCCCAACTGATGTACAGTATAAGGTGACCTATGGTCCCCCTAAATATGTAGAATTAAAGGTGATCTCTGCTCTCTTACTGATATCCCCTACTAATATACAGTATAAGGTGACCTCTGGTCCCCCCAATGACGTACAATTTAAGGTGACCTCTGGTCCCCCTACTATAGCTAATGTACAATCTAAAATTTGCCTCCGGTCCCCCAACTGATGTGCAATATAAGGTGATTCCTGGTCCCCCTAATGATGTAGGATATAAGAAGACCTCTGGTCCCACAAATGATGTACAATGTAAGCTGTTCTCTGGTCCTCTTACTGTTGTCTCCTACTGATGTAAATAATAAGGTGACCTCTGGTCCCCTTACATATGTAGAATTAAGATAACCTCTGCTCTCCTACTGATGTCCCCTACTGATAACCAGTATAATGTGACCTCTGATCCCCCATACTGACGTACAATTTAAGGTGACTCCTGGTTCCCCTATTTATGTTCAATTTAAGGTGACCTCTGGTCCCCCTACTGATGTACAATTTAATGTGTCCTCTGGTTCCTTACTGATGTAAAACATAAGGTGACCTTTGGTCCCCTACTAATGTACAATATAAGGTGACCTACTGATGTACAATATTGGGTGACCTCTGGTCCCCTTACTGATGTACAATATAAGGTGACCTCTGCCCCCCCTACTTAAGCTAATGTACAATCTAAAGTTTGCCTCCGGTCCCCCAACTGATGTACAGTATAAGGTGACCTAGAATTAAAGGTGATCTCTGCTCTCTTACTGATATCCCCTACTAATATACAGTATATTGTCTGGTCCCCCCAATGACGTACAATTTAAGGTGACCTCTGGTCCCCCTACTATAGCTAATGTACAATCTAAAATTTGCCTCCGGTCCCCCAACTGATGTGCAATATAAGGTGATTCCTGGTCCCCCTACTGATAGGATATAAGAAGATACAAATGATGTACAATGTAAGCTGTTCTCTGGTCCTCTTACTGTTGTCTCCTACTGATGTAAATTATAAGGTGACCTCTGGTCCCCTTACATATGCAGAATTAAGATAACCTCTGCTCTCCTACTGATGTCCCCTACTGATAACCAGTATAATGTGACCTCTGATCCCCCATACTGACGTACAATTTAAGGTGACCTCTGGTCCCCCTACTATAGCTAATGTACAATATAAGGTTTCCTCTGGTCCCACTACTGATGTGCAATATGAGGTGACTCCTGGTACCCCTACTAATATACAATATAAGGTTACCTCTAGTCCCCCAACTGATGTACAGAATAAGGTGACCTATGGTCCCCCAACATATGTTAAATTAAAGGTGACCTCTGATCTCCTACTGATGTCCCTACTGATGTACAGTATAAGGTGACCTCTGGTCCCCCTACTGATGTACAATAAAAGGTGACTCCTGGTCCCCCTACTGATATACAATCTAAGGGGACCTCTGGTCCCTATACTGGTGTGCAATATAAGACTACTTCTGGTCCCCCAACTGATATACAATATTATGTTACCTCTAGTCCCCTAACTGATGTACAGTATAAGGTGACCTCTGGTCCCCCTACATATGTAGAATGAAATGTGACCTCTGCTCTCCTACTGATGTCCCCCTATTGATATACAGTTAAAGGTGACCTCTGGTCCCCCCAATGACTCACAATTTAAGGTGACCTCTGGTCCCCCTACTATAGCTAATGTACAATATAAGATTTCCTCTGGTCCCCCTACTGATGTGCAATATAAGGTGACTCCTGGTTCCCCAACTGATATACAATATAAGGTTACCTCTAGTCCCATTTCAGATGTACATATAAGGTGACCTCTGGTCTCCCTACTGATGTTAAATAAAAGGTGATGTACAATGTAAACTATAAGGTTGCCTCTGGTCCCCCATCTGATGTACAGTTTATTTGACCTCTGGTCACCCTACTGATGTACAATTATAAGGTGACCTCTGGTCCCCCTACTACAGTTAATGTACAATATAAGGTTGCCACTGGTTCCCCAAATGATGTACTAAAGTGACTCCTGTCCCCTACTGATGTTCAATTTAAGGTGACCTCTGGTCCCCCCATACAATTTAATGTGTCCTCTGGTTCCTTACTGATGTACAACATAAGGTGACCTCTGGTCCCCTACTATAGCTAATGTACAATATAAGGTTACCTCTAGTCCCCCAACTGATGTACAGAAAAGGTGACCTATGGTCCCCCAACATATGTAGAATTAAAGGTGACCTCTGCTCTTCTACTGATGTCCAATACTGATATACAGTATAAGGTGACCTCAATGTGGTCCCCCTACTGTTGTCCCCTTCTGATGTACAATAAAAGGTGACTCCTGCTCCCACTACTGATATGCAACCTAAAGGGACCTCTGGTCCCCCTAATGATGTGCAATATTATGTTACCTCTAGTCCCCCAACTGATGTACAGTATAAGGTGACCTATGGTCCCCCTACATATGTAGAATGAAAGGTGACCTCTGCTCTCCTACTGATGTCTCCTACTGATATAAAGTATAAGGTGACCTCTGGTCCCCCCAATAAAAGGTGACTCCTGTTACAATTTAAGGTGACCTCTGGTCCCCCTACTATAGCTAATGTACAATATAAGGTTTCCTCTGGTCCCCCAAATGATGTACAATATATGGTGACTCCTGGTCCCCCTGTTGATGTTCAATATAAGGTGACCTCTGGTCCCCCTACTGATGTAGAATGTAAGGTGTTCTCTGGGTCCCTTTCTGTGGTCCCCTACTTATGCATGTTATGTACAATATAAGGTGTCTTCTGGTTCCCCTTCATATGTTGAATTCAATATGCCCTCTGGTCCCCCTACTGATGTACAGTGCAAGGTGCCCTCTGGTCACCCTACTGATGTAGAGTTTAAGGTGACCTCTGGTCCCCCTGACTATGTATGATATAAGCAGAAGCAGATAAGGTGACACACTGGTCCTCTTACTGATATACAATATTAGGTGTCCTCTAGTCCCCAACTGGTGTACATTAAGGTGTCCTCTTGTTCCCCTACTAATGTACAGTTTTAGGTGACCTCTGGTCCCCCTACTTATGTACTATATAAGGTGACCTTTGCACTCCCTACTGATGTCCCCCTACTGATGTACAATATAAGGTGACCTCTGGTCCCCCTACAGATTTACAATATTACTTGTTCTCTGATCACGTTACTGTTGTCCCCTACTGATGTGTACTATGATATTAAATTGAATAAAATCTTACGGGAGACCACAGGTCACCTAACGTAATCTATAAATGTTAAACGCTTTTATATCATATATCGCATAAAATTGCAGTTAATGTTGCTCAGCACCCACCCTCCACCCCCTCTATCTTTTATAAAACCCTTCAGATGGTTATTCCTTTTAAAAATTGTTTGTTTTACACTTTAAAGGCTTCACAGTATTACGATTTATTCTACTTTCACTTTACGTATGCAACGCACTACATTTTGTAGCGGAGTAAACAGGCCCGATAGTCGTGAACTGAGCAGGGGGACCTACGTTTTAGGGCCTATTTCAGCAGGTACGAAAATTTTATAGCCTAATGTTTTAAATTTGAATTTTATTCTCTCTCAAGACTTTTCAAATTAGTTGCCTTTTGGAATTTTATGAGTTGCATATAATATATAATATCATGTTTTTTAATTTAATTCGATATGATTGAATTTGGGCATAAAATAAGGATGTATAATTACAGTAGAAATACATGACTCTGTACCTCCGTATTTCTGGTTGATCTGGTCACAGGCATTGTTGTATGCCCCCGACAAATAATACTCCTCAAAGGCGGTGTTCCACCACGCCGGGAGGTCACTGTCTTTCCTGACCATCATACCTACCCCACTGATGTCACACCTGTACCGGCCAGGTAGAACCTCCAGGTCGTTAAAATTTGTACGAGGGGAGAATAACGCATCTGCCTGGAACATGTGAAATTCAAGAATTATTTATTTGAAGAAGCATCTTTTCTAATCTAATAATTGGAATATTTTAATAATTTTTTTATATATTTCTCGTCCGATTGTAACAACACTTTGATTCATTGGATTTTCATAGGATATTTACTTATGTAATAACTTTTAAAAAAAAAAAATTACTTTAAATCAAAACTTTAAAAATTTATGCAAATTTTTGGTTCACTTGTATTAAATTTTGATGCATAAATTATAAATTAAAGATGAAAATAAAAAAACGATTTATGACAAAGCTAAGAATTTTTATTCTTATATTAAAATCATTGTAATTTTTAAAATGCTCACAGTTTGATTAAGAAGAAGTTCTTTGGCCTCTCTAATTCCTGAAGCTACTATGACTTGCTTTGGTTTTCCTAAGCCGATTCTTATTGCACACTGTTCATTTGTAAAAGCTCCATTCAAGTGTACTAAAGTAGAAGATGTCTCATTTCAATAAAAGAATTCGAAACACATAGTCCTCGTATATGTGTAAGTCTAATATTTAACATTAATTTTGCAGCTTTTGTAGGAAAAAATACATAACTCGCCTACAGCACTAGCGGGGTTATGTATTTTTTTCTACAGTACTGGTGACTGTATGCAACATTAATTCACATACTACCAAAGATAGTTCATTATATTTATATAGATAATCAAATAACGTGGGAATAAGGACCCTAAATGTTCACTGTAGTATAGTTTTCAAATAGGCAACAATAATACTTATAATAATTAGATGTTTCATTGATAGCTCAAGAAATCTATTGATTAACGACCTCGGTTTTCTTTGGGAAAAATAAAATAATAGTGAGATGATGTACGCATTTGGTAAATATAACATTATCTTTAGTTGTTGTGCATTATATGCCATTTAAGTTACACGAAAAGCTAGAGAGAACATTACATATTTTAGCGGTTCTACTGAATTTTTATAAATAATTTTCCCCGCCTGATGGCAGAGCAAAACTTCGTTGAATTTCTTTAAAACTTAAATTAACTTACATGTATAACGCAAGTAGTCAAACAATGAATATCGGTGAATGAAACATCCTACAGAAAATTATATATTAAATGCTCCATCTACCTATCACAGCATTCTGTAAAGCCTCTGGATCAAACTTTTTTGGATTTCCCTTCAGAACCGTAAATGTTGAGGTGGTAGTCCGGATAGCGTTAGTGAACTGTAAAGCATTGACACGGTCCACTGAACTCACATATCCAGTACAGGCATCGAACCATCTTCCCATCAGGCCTAGTGTTTATTGTGATAAAGGACGTTTATGTGCAAAAGATTTCATTGACCATTTCAGATTGTAAGTTGTAAGTAAAAAATTCAGATTGTAAGTTATAAGTAAAAAATTCTCTTAAGAATTATATTCTCCTTTTTGTTTATCATCAGATACGAATTCCATATCTGTTCTTCAATTTTTAATCAATTGCAATTAATTGTTAGGATTTTGATTTATGTGATGCAATAACAATTATGACAAACAGAAAGAAAAGCTTTAGATTTCGTTTGAATTGAAATTAAACACCTACTTAAGTTTCTCTTTCATGTGTATCTTTTATTGCATTTTATAATCTGATAAAGAATCATGTTTTACCTTCTCCTGGGTAAAACCGACCACGAATGGTCTGTACACAGGCTTCTATAGGAGCTAACGTCGTGGCGCATTTTTGGTTGGCAATTGAACATACTAGAGGGGAATAATAAGTGAATTCATCAAGCATATATTAGTAATCTAATTAATTATCACTATTGATATTATACATTTTAATTAGACTAGTACATATAGGTAGTAAAATTTACATGTACATGTACTTTATGAAGCAAATATATAAAAATTATGAAAAGAATTTGTCGTACCTGCCTGTATCAAATCTAGATCCGCTCCCTTCAAGACCCCATCGCTGCCACTTGAACAAGAATCAATACAATTTAGTATTAAATGTGCCTTCCTTTAATTTAATTTAGAATAATCTGTCTTAAGTTTCATTTCTATAACATTGTGTGTTTTCATAAATTCTGTTTTCCGTAAAGAGTAAAGTCTTGATTAATTAAGAGCAATTCTTTTATTATTGTTATGTCCTGATTTTTGGACTATTTTTCTCCACTTTTCATTAACAAAAAATTATCTATGATTCTCACATAAAATTCCAGGGTCGCCTATTTCCACTTACTGCAAATAACCACGTTTTGGTCTGTAAAGGAAAATAAAAGAAGAAAGATCAAAATATTGAGGGAAAACCATGCATGCTTTTGTCAATGGTCCTTAAATTTTTGTATGATTATATAAAACTTATGATTTATTTTTAATTTTATTCAAATTATTTTTGACGGTGAATATTTAGATAATACTTTGAGGAGTTCAATATATAGTTTAAATTTCTTATATAAATTCTGTAGCTTATACATTTTAATACCTTTTTATTAATTACCTATTACATTTGATTTCAGTCCTTATGTTTTATTAATTATCAAAAATAACATTATTCCAGACATTAGTATCATCTTTTCTCCGCGTTAATATCTCCTTATTAACGATAATGTTTATTGTTAATTAAGAGTACTATGTTTTTCGTCGAAACAATTTTTATGCCATTTGACATTTATGTAATATTACACATAGATGTCAGTTGATACACATTCTCCATAATTAATATGTACTTTTTTATACTTTCTGATCAGATTCGTCTTTACATTGGTCCTAGGGCTATTTTCAGTGATATTAATTTTTTTTTTATTATCCAAAACAACATGAAATAATTTTCAAAAAAAAAACTGACAGTCAATGAAACTAAAACTAATCATATGATGTCGCGATTATGATAATCTATTCCACATTAATCTATTTTCCATTTTATCATTTTTTTTAATTATTGAACACTTCATATTGTGCCAGAAAAAATAATTTATGAAAATTATCCCAGCGGTCCGGTTAAGAAATGCATTAATCTGATAGCTGCATTCGTGAAATTAATTATAGACTCCAAGTCGGTCCAATCACATAGCATCGTATTGACGCCCCACGTGTTTTCAAGGCCACATGGTTGGTTTTATATAAACATCACATGACTGGTCTACGAGACATTAATAACTTACCTGGCCAAATGCAAATAAAGGTAGAATCACAAGGACAATGGCCGAAAGGCAGTGGTTGTTCACCTGTTTAATATGCAATAATTAATTCATTTTTTGAAATGTAATTATATAGTGTATGAATACGTTAAAACATTATACCGCTAGCTTTTTAGTAAACAGGTAAATGAAATGCGTTTAAATGCTATTAACTAAATGCCGATCGATCTAATTGATATCTATCTACTGTATACAATCTTATGTATTCGAAAGTAGTCTGCATATTAAAGTTAGGACTTTATTTTATGTTACACACATCATAAAATCAGTGAGATTTAAATTCAAACGTCAATGTAAACAATAGTACTCTGACTTACCTTTGTCATGCCTAGTAATTACTTGAACCTGAGGAGTAATACCGGTGTTTTATAAACAACACTAACTCTCCGGTATAATATCACGTGACACCTTCAAGATTTTGTAAGTCATCACTGTATAGTCACACGCTCAAGGTTGAAGCATTACAATCGTATTCATTTTTCTCATAATTTAATGAATATATATATAATTTTTCTAACCAAGATTTATTTCAGGGTCAGGTATTCCTATCCTGATATATTAACTCTTGCAAAGGAGATTTAAGATACATTGTGAATCTACATCATCAAAAAATTGTGTAAATCAAATATGGATTCTCAAAAACCTTAAAAACTTTTTTGTAAAATAAAAAAAAAGTCTTTAAACATTTCTTCGTCAAAAACATAAAAATCACTTCTCCAAATTTTATAAAACTATTTTAAATTAGAAAATAAAATTAAGAACATGGATTTTTTTTTTTACATCAAAGATTACAGACTCCTGAATAAAAAAGAAACTCGGAAATGTCCAATTGTAAAATGGAATTGGTTACATATAAAATTATTTTTTAAAATCCTTCTTAGACTAAATAAAGTACTCTGAAATCGATGTTAAAAGGATGTTAGAGTTCCTCTTTGCTATAATATTTCTGTGGAGCAAAATTTATTCAATAATTCATACAAAAATGGAAAGAATTGAGAATTCTATTACAGATATATTTGAAGATTCCTTTGTGGATTCCATGTGTTCAAAATGTTATGTGAAAAACTGTTAAACCTATGATCGATAATTTGATATCTAATCCTTCTGACACTTACTAGACAGAGCTCTTTTACCAAAACTTGGGGAAGTCTGAATTGCAGATCTTCTGATGTTGTCTACGGAATTAATAGAATGTAATCTTTGTTGACTTGTTCATACTGGTGAAACCAAAATTATAATGAACGAATATCATGTCATAGAATTTAAATAGATAATGGGGACCAACAGCTTTTAAACAAGCATTTTAATTCAACGAGTTTTAATCTAACTTATACTATATATAGTTATACTAGATATAGTTTTATAGTTAATGGTAATCTCACAACCAAGCTCTATGATAAACGCAAGTTTTAATAACTTGTCTCCAATCTTTTTGTTGTAGCATCTAAACAATAAGATATGTTCAAATCAATACCTCACAATCAATGTTTCACAGTTTTGTATATATGAGACTCCATTCTATTTATTTAATTACGTTGTAGCAAAATCCTTTATGTCGTCACAACTGTAGGATACGAAAACGATATCACATGAGGTATATCCACAGGATAAAGGGGTAAACGTGGAATAAAATAAATAACAGATGACTTATATCCATGGTAAACATTGGAGAAAAAATAATACTACTTCTGTCATTTCTTATTACATTCAAATTAAAAGTAGAGTTTTAATTTCATGCTTAAAACCACATCATAGACGAGTTTGGATATATATTAGGCTAATTCCGCCGTAACCCTATGTTAAAAACATGCATGGTATTTAATTAAAAGGGTAGAAAAAAGGCTATGTAATAACTTTATTGTGTTCTTCAAATTCAAGTATTTTTTTTAAATTGTTCGAAAAACAACAATAAAAATGCACATGTTGTCTTTAAAATTACCGATATAAAATTTGTAAATATTTTCAGTTATAAAATATTGGTTTTTCTTTTATTTCTAATGAATCTTTAATTTAATTTAAAGACCCATTGGCTACAATGCTCAACTTAGGAACCTTTGCTGTTCTCCACCATATCCCCGTTTGCAAAAACCTATTGTGGCCCAAAACTATGCCCTAGGGCCATAATTTTAACAACATGGAATCTATCTACACTACTCAAGGATGCCTACACATAAGTTTCAGCTTTCCTGGTTGAGTGGTTCTTAATTTAAGAAGAATATATAAAGAGATTTTACCAATATATTCCAATGTAACGTTTGAACTCCCTATTGTGACCCCGTCCTACCCCCGACGGTAATTATGTGAACCATTTTAGAGTCTTTACAACCCCAGGATGTTTGTATATTTCAGCTTTCCTTGTCCATTGGTTCTTGATATGAAGATTTAAAAAGATTTTTCATTGATAATTCAATGTAAAACTAAAATTCACTATTGGGCTCCGCCCTACCTTCGGGGTCATGATTTCAATAATTTAAATGTAAACTAACTCATCATATTTTCAGATAAGTTTCAACTTTCTTTATCCAGTGCATGGTTCTTCAGAGAAAGATTTTTAATTATTTTCATATCATTTTCAATGTAAAATTTGGATTCCTCATCGTGGTACCACCAAGACTCCAAGATAATGCTGTGAACAATTTAGAGTCTACAAATCCCCAGAATGCTCCCAGGTAAGTTTCAGCTTTCCTGGTCCAGTGGTTTTTGAGGGGGAAATGAAGATTTACCTCTATATTTCAACGTTGGATTTTGATTCCATTTTGTGACCTTGCCCTATGATTGAGGATCATAATTTTAACAATATAGAATCTACACTACCCCTGGATGCTAACGCATACATGTAAGTTTCAGCTTTCCTAGTTCAGTGTTTCTTGAGAAAAAGATTTTAAACGATTTTCACTCTATATTCTAATACTGTGAAACCACAAATTTTCATGGGGTGGGTTAATTTTGTTATTTTCGAGGTATAAAGTGACCCACAAATTCATGTCCACCCTGAAATGTTAAATGTTAAATACATAACTATTCAACAATATCCACGAATCCAAATCCCACGAACCAAGAGTGTTTACTCAAACCACGAAAATTTGACCCCACAAAAATATGTGATTTCACAGTTTTAAATTTTAGTTCCCTTTTGTGGCCTCGCCCTAATCTTGGGGTCATGATTTTAACAATTTAGAATCTACACCATCCAAGTATCAATGCTCTAATACAAGTTTCAGCATGTTCCCTCGCCTTGCCCACAGAAGAGAGGGGGTCATGATTTGAACGATTTAGAATCTACACTTCTCCAGAATGTTTCCACATATGTTTTAGCTTTTCTGGTCCAGTGGTTCTTAAGAAGAAGATTTTTCCTCTATATTTCAACGTTTAATTTTGATTCCCTTTTGTGGCTTCGCCCTACCCCCCGGGGGTGAACAATTTAGAATATACACTATCCAAAGATGTTCCAATCAAGTTTCAGCATGTGGGTCATGATTTGAAAAATTTAGAATCTACGCTACCACAGAAAAGTTCCACATAACTACCGTATGTTTCAGTTTCAGTTTTCCTGGTCCAGTGGTTCTTAAGAAAAAGATTTTAAAAGAATGTTTCTTTATATTTTAATGTAAAACTTGGATTCCCTGTTTTGACTTGCCTTACCCACGAGAGGATTTGTCATGATTTGGAATCTATATTACCCCCGGAATACTTCCACATATGTTTCGGCTTTCCTGGCCCAGTGGTTTCTGATAAGAAGATTTTTCTATGACCCCTCCCTATCTTCGTGTTTTTATGATTATCCCCCCCCCCCTGGAAGGGATTTTAACAAATTAAACCTTTCCCAAGGATGTTTTTACCAAGTTTGGTTACAATTGGTCCACTGGTTCTTGAGAAGAAGCTTAAAATATGAAAAGTTTATAGACGGACGGACGAACCACGGACATTTGGTGATCAGATAAGCTAACTTGATCTTTCAGATCAGGTGAGCTATAAATTGTATAATAAAAAAAATACACGTATCATAATATTAATCCATCTTTTATAATTTTCTAATTATAAAAAACACAATAACACCCATTGTGACGAAGATCAGCAATGTTCCAATTGTCAAGACCATCTTTGCTTCCCACTTTTTAAAATGTTTGTCTCTTTTAGCTTGCAAACGTATCCCTGCTGCTATGTCATTTGATTGGGTGGTTATGGTAATATGTTGTTGTGTTGCTGGAAGTTTCGTTGACACTCTTGAGGTAGTGTTTCCTAAGAAAAATAATCCATTGTCCTTTGCACATTCAGTCTGAAAGAGAAAATAACCATGCACATTTACACTCTATAAAACAAGAGGCCCAGGGGCCACAGCGCTCATCTGAGCACATCGGCTAGGAAAAAGCACATATCAGATCATTACTAAAAGTTAACTGAGGTGGGGGGTGAATTTTAACACACTCCCCCCAAGGTGATCATGATTTATATATTTTTTATCTTCTTCGTACCACTGGTTTAGAGAAAGTGAATCTCATTCAGAAGCATCACGGGGTAGTGTAGATTCTCAATTGTTACAATCATGACACCCAGTGGTAGTGTGGGCCTCAATAGGGAATGCAAGCTTTACCAGTATATTGAAATATATAGTACAAATCCTCAAAAATCTCTTTCAAATAACCACTGGGTCAGAGAAGCTGAAACATATGAGGGTATCAGGGAGAATGCTATGGCAGAGTAAATTCTAAATTGTTTAAATCATGACCCCCGAGGGTAAGGCAATGCCACAATAGGGAATCTAATCTTTACATTGAAATATAAAGAAAAATATCTTAAATGATATTCTCCTTAAGAGTCACTGGGCCAGAAAAGCTGACACATATGTGGTAGTTTACTATGGTAGTGTAGATTTCTAAATTGTTTAAATTATTCTCTCTGGGGATAATGCAGGGACACCATTTTTTGTCCTGAAAGAAATAGATAAATAATAGCCACTGGGCAATGTGGAAGCATATCAGGATAGTGTAGATTACAATTTGTACAAATCATGAACCCAGGGGGTAGGATGGGGACATGATAGGTATAACATGAGCTGTATCTTGTTAAATACAGCAGGGCCAATGTTTCTCAGGTAAGTGTTGTGGACATGAGGCCTCTTATTTCAAACATGATATGCGGAAAATGTTCATCGAAAGGCTGGTTGACCCTAGCCTTTGTTACAGTGAAGCCATTTAAGGACAGTGCAGTAATGTTTGATTAAAGCTTCGTATTGTCTTTCGTAAACATACGTACCCTTGTCAGTAAATAAATTCCAACAAAGAGGACAATAATCTTTATGTTGTTCATCCTGGAAACAGAAGGGCAAGTGGAAAAATGGATGAGTGCAATTTTTTATTATACAAATAAATTGCTAATATGTTGTCGACACAGGGCTGAGCAATATCCAAACAATGAGAGGTGGTTGGATTTCAGTATCTCTTCAAACCTAAATCAGAAATCAGGTTAACCAAAGGCAAATCCCGCGCTGGCCTCGAAGTGAAAAGGAAAATGCTTTATCAGCGCATGCGTACATAAGAGTCTTTCAGGAAGTCTCACAAGAATGTTTGACACACACTGAATAAACAATTTACATATTGATTTTCGTAATTCCAATTCATTGCAAGATTTTTTCCACTAATATCCAAACATTATAGATTTGAATAAGAATGATTTTTGAAAATCTAGACATTAACCAATATTTCAGACCAATCATTAAGCTTCTTCGTACTTCATCTATGTAGAAAAAAAATCCATGGCGTTCTTCTTAGAAATTATGTATATTCCTTTAATGGTAATTATCGTATATCTCTCAAAGTCATTGATAAAATAAAATTCGGAACTTCGTGTAGAGTATCAAAATGTATCCTCGATTTCTTTTTCCAGTAACTTCTGAAGACACCCCATTTTGTTGGATAAAATAATCCAGATTTTTTCAGTATTTTGATAACTGATATATGCTCCAACATTTCGTACAGTTCGTGGCTTAAGTTGAAATAAGGAAAACAATTTGTTCAATTTCCATACGACGAGTTCTGACATGAGCTTATCTCAAATGAAATTCCAATGCTACAGATTTAAGTCAGTCAGTTGTGAAATAGCAGGTAGATTTAAATTGGACAAGTTGAAGCTTGTTCATGCTCTTTTCATGAATAGTAGATATATGAGAGTTGTATTGATTTGTCTACCCCCTTCAAAAATACGTGTATAATAAATTTGAATTATCTGATTTAATTGTCATTGTAACTTTTTAATTCATCATTGTTGTGACACAAAAATTTTCATACATTATATGAAATCCTTTCACATATTTAGTCCGGGAAAATTGCTATAAATTCTTCCAACCTTCATTGGCCAGATGAGACAAAACGAAGTTAAACTAGTGTATATATACTCATCTTACTTATAGACCCCAGAAAATTCACATTGGCATTATCATACAAAAAATATGATTTTATACGCATTCCTCATTAAACTATAACTGTTTTGAATCTTGAATGAATTTATAGTTGTAACAGTGTTAAATACATGTATACATTTCGCCTTCTTTATATCATGTATAGTGTAAGAATATGCATTCCAGGGCTATGAACAAAGTATTGTCTTAGTGTACTATAAAAATGAATACGGATAAATTCTAGTAATCATTAGCATTTCTTTATTTCATTCATTTATTTCTTCCATTTAACATCTATACACTTTTTCAAACGAGAAATTTAATCCTCATCATTCGTCTTTACATGGTGTCTAAATATCTGCAAAATTTCTCATTGACTGTCAATTTACAAAAAAAAGTTATGCCCAAAACCGTTGCTTAAAATGTTAGGAATGCAACACCTTTTGTTACATTTTTCACAAATAAATGTTTTTTAAGAAAGACATCCCTGGCAATATTCAAAGAATCAAGCATTAAATGTAGACGGTTACAATCTTAGTTTGGCCATTTGTGGTCATGTTGAAAAAATGATTTCCAAGTGCAACAGAAAGAATATTGCGATAAACATCAATTTTACATTGTAACAATTAACCTGAAAGACAATCAATTTAAAACGAACGCGTAAAACAATAACTGATATACAATTTAAACCTATAAAAAATATAAATCTCACCTAACATTAATGAGAGTCAAGTATATGTGCATACCCTGATTATATTAGAGTGCAAAATTCCATGTTTTGCTAGCATGAAGGTTATGGAGATAACGAACAGTATTCAATATCAGAGTCGATATACAAAATAGAAACAGAGGAAACACGGACCTCCAAAACATCAGAGGTGCGATCAGGTACCATGGAGGAGTGAGAATCCCCTGCAGAGCTGTCACTCCCGCCGTGTGCTCCTTGTCATGATCAGGAAATAATGGAAAATCCGTCGTCAATTCAGGGTATAATTAATAGAGTAACAATTCGTATGAAAAAGGTCAGTCAGCATCTGACTTAATGATTGTATTGTATTTTGCTGACAATGTCATTGTATCGAACATAGAACTTACAAAATGATGACTATTGATATTTTTGTTTCATCAACTTGTTTGTCAGTAATTTACCTCCTTTTAGAAATTGTTCAAACATATGGTATGCACTTGCGTGTCGAATCAATTGAAATACATAAACTCCGTATGCAGGTGATGAAGATATATTGCAGCATAAGTAAGGGTAGTTGACGATAAAAAAAAAGTTAAATTCATCACGTATTTCATAAAGCTTTATTGTTAGATTACCATCAACGCTTTTTTTTCAAGTTAAATATCTAGGTATGAATCAGATGCGTCAGACTCTGTGGTATCTCAGGCTCACCAGGATATATCGTATTGACATAGAAATGGAAATTACCATTGTTAATTGGCAATACAACGTAGGTGTATCTAAATGTCGAGTTGAAGGCCAAGGAAGTGTTTTCTTCTTTTCATGCATAAGATTTTGCAATACTTCTGCTTCATATGATACAAAATTAGGTCTGCAAATAACCGACCGCAATTGGAACCAATCTTATTAAAATTAGATCTTCGATATATGTTTCAGCTTTCTGGTGTAGTGGTTCTTAAGAAAAAGATATTTTTATAACGCCTCTATAGCGTCATAACAAAATGCAGGAGCGTAAAGGATCTGATTTCTATTAGATTGCATGCAATTGGTACCCACTGAAATTCCAATAGATTGGGGGAAGACTTGGTCTCCAAGAACCACATAGATACTGTCAATCAGACACTCAATCGTCGTTTTTATGTCAGCTTCAGAGTACTTGTGTGTGCTATCAGAATGTGTTTTAACAAAATAACTTTGCAAATAAACAACCAGGAAAGTTAATTTACGAACGCCATTTAAATTGAAAAAACTGTCAATAATATTAAAAAGCTTGGACTTTAATTTATCGTGGGGAATGGTTGTGTGTAATGTTGAAAAGTGGTATATTTTTTAAGCTTTTGATTTCGGTAAAAATCGTGTGATTAGAAAATTGTCCAAAAGTTCTTTGGAATTTTTTAGTATCAACATCTTATTCGAACCACTTCTTAAATACTAGTAATTATATTGTTTCACAGTACTCTTGAAGTTTTTCCCTCACTACTGTCTAATTACCACATCTCTACTGGAATCGAAAACTTCATAAAAATCATTTGAAACAAAGGTACATAGCAGGTTCCAATTAATGTTCTATCAAGCCTCTTTCTTTACTCTTACCTAAAATATAACCAGTAGATGAAGAAAAAACATAAGGAGTGCTGTGCAACAATATATTCGAAAAGTGGTGTAAATTATATATGGATGCTTAAATTGAAATTCCCAAAGAATTTTTGGAAATTTTGAAACAAAAAGATTTTACCAAAACCAACGGCTTTTCTGCTTTACACACATCCATTCTCAGCGATAAATTAAAGTCCAGTAGGCTTTCTGATATAATTGACAGCTGCTTTTTAAACAATTTTTTTTAATTTACTCACCTTGTCATTGATCATTTGCAATATCATTTTGTTTAAAACATTCTTATTGTACACATAAATACACACAAGTACTTTGAAGTTCATATTAAAAAGATGATTCTGATTGAGAATATCTACGTGGTTTTTGGAGACCAGGTCTTCGAACAATCAATCTGAATTTCCATGGGTACCAATTGCATCCCGTTATTAGCAGACCTATTTTTGTCTTCATATGAATTAGAATCTGTTTGTCCAAAATCTAATACTTAAAAAGAAAAAAGTTACTAGCTGTGACCTTCAACTTGACATTTAGATATGTCGACGACATATTGTCAATTATCAATGCTTATTTACATTCTTATGTATATCCTGGTGAGCTTGAGATAAAAGAAACAACAGGATCTGAAACATCTGTTTCATATTTAGATATTTTATTTGAAAAAGACGTTAATGGTAATCTAACAACAAAGTTTTATGATAAACGTGATGACTGTAACTTTTTAATAACTTTGCAATGAAGCTAAAATGATATTTTTTATTCAGGCATTTTATAATTTTTCTTTAATTAAAGGGATTTTAAGTGAGGAAAGTATAGTGCATGTACATGTTACATATATTATATGACATTCACTTTTTAAAGGAATACAATTGCTAATAAAATGTTATGTATAATATCATATGTTGTTAAAGCATTTCATGCCAAAATATTATAAAAGCGGAAACTGCTATCTAATGTTTTAAATAAGTTACAAATTTCGGGACGAGTTTGGTTAACACCTTCTCCCTAGCTTGTCCTACCTTCTTCCATTAACCATCATTCTCTCCATGTCAGGAGCCTGGGCATCTCTTTTCCATTTGGTCCGGTCTGAGGCTGCTGCACGGCGTATCATGTTCTAACGTAGGAGTTCCAGCCAGCATTGTTTCGCTCAACCTCCAACACCCGTTTACATGTTGTCTTTGGGCGGCTTCGCTTATTTCTCCAATCAGACGTCCACCCTAAAACCATAAAATAGTCATCCGTGGGAACTGGCCTTTCTAAGTACCGTGTAAATGGCCGATCTAATTCCATCTCCTCCTCCTCATTTCGCTACTGATGTTTTCTGCTTCTGTCATCTCCAGATATGTCTTGTTTATGATATGTTGCTGCCATCTGATTTTAAGGATCTTTCTGGTGCACTTCTCTCTAAGATTTCAATCTTCTTCTCACATCCGTACAACAATACAGTGAGGACTAATCTCTTAAAGAGCAAGGGAGACTTTTATCTTTCTACTGATGTCTATAGTGTTCCAGGTGTTGCCTAGCCTCTAGACTGCTGGTGGGTTTGGGGACATTATTTAAAATCTAAAATACACCGACGGTAAACATTTGTAATCAACTGCTACAATCTGAGGTTAAAAATGGGAACGGATCTTCAGAAAAAGAAGGGGTGTAATCATGGTATTATAAGGAGATTTCAGCATAGGGACAAGCTTAGCTGCAGATCTGTAGCGTTATGGTTTTATATATTTGTCTTTGACCATAACGCTACAGATCCCGTAATGCAAAAAAGGTGCAATTTACGGCGCAACATTTGTTGCGCACTTTTGGGGAAAATTTCTTCACTTTCCAGCATCGGTCAATTAACTACATTCACTCCTTAATTCTAGGTACATTATTTAACTAATCTTATTATTTTATCCATCTCCCAACCATTTATAATTAATAATAAAGCAGCTGTCACTTGTAGAGACAATTATAAATGGTTGGGAGATGGACTTCCATAAGGCGCTACCTATCGACAACGGAAACTTCAACAAAGCCTCTACCTAGTACCTATGATTTGTTTCTAACACATATAACATATGTTAAATAAAATCAAGACTATCAAAACAACATAATCTTTCGGTTTTTTAATTTTTTTCTGATTTTGTTTGTCAATGAAATAAATTTATAATTGTTGTATTAAAAAAAGTTTATGTATAGGAGCATTTGGTGTCGAGATTAAATTTCCGTGACATCAGCTGATGGCGATCGGACCCTGAGTCAGCATGAAGTTTAGCTGATAACATTATCAACGCGTTAGATTTAAACTTTAGGAAGAAATGTATAGCGAGAAATATCATATTTGAACCCAATGCTACACGAAAACCAGTAGGCATTTCCGATTTATGTGTTAAATTGAAGCCTGAATCGAACAGGTGGTCAAAATGGCGTTGGACACCTTGTGTATTTATATATAGAGGGGGTAGAATGTTTCGATATTTGGCTAATTTAGAGACTGATAAAAATTCAGGTGCCTGTGATTAATTATAAGGCACCCCTCATGAACAATAAATATTTGACCGAATTATGCTACTGGGCACAGGGAGGACGGGTTAATTACTGGCTAAAGGGGTTGAAGGTTATTACCGACTGCAAAACATCGGAGAATCTCTCGATCGAGTTTCATTTTCCAAAATATTAAGGCATCCCTTTAATTAACTTAACTAATACTGGTACACGAAGAAAGCCTTTATATAAAAATATTGAATACATCTGTAAGTTGTACAGTTATGGATTACTTCCATAATGAAACGTTTGTTTTCTTCTCCTTTTTTTCTCAATTGAAATTTAATTTAAAAGATGATAAAAGCTTTGTTTCCAGGGATAAATTCTGTACTCAGTCTAATTATTACAAACGATTTTAATAAAAAAAATAATGGGAGCCTGAAAATACAAAAATTAATTTTAAAAAATTGGAGAAAGAAATTTAATCGGCATTCGATCCTTTTCTAAAAAAATCAGCCGATATAAAATATGCACAGAAAAAAAGAGGCATGAAAAACCTTGACGATAAGCACAAATTGAAAATTATATCTAATGAATGATTATTTTTGAAAGTTTGCAAAATTCCTTTGCAAGGTATAAGTTGTAAAAATACTTTTTAAATTTGAATTTGTCAAATTTGTTAATTATCATTTTGAGCCTTTGAGAAGAAATAAAAATTAAAATACAGATGCTTACAGACATATTGATAGAAATTCGCATACTTGTTTTTAGTAAAAAAAAAAAACAAAAAAAAACGAAAACAATGTATTGCTTTTGCGACATATTGAAGAAAGTGACAATGATACCTAGGTAATTCTTGCAATGGACAATTAAATTGTTTGTTATACACTGACTTTTAGTGAACCTTTGAATTTTTGAAATACTAGTATTGATGGATTAAACAACAACTTTCCTTTTCACACGTTTTTTTTTTTTTTTTTTTTTTTTTTTTTTTTTTTTTTTTACAATATTTCATGAAAATTATTTGCCAAATACTCGGTATATGTTCGTTTATACATATCGTTCAAGACTCTTTTTTAAATAATTGTCATATACCATTTACTCATTCGAACATTTAAGTGTATGAAAAGTCAATAATGTACATTTCTTAAAACTTTATTATCTTGTTTAATTGTCTTTCTTCCTGTGACAGAAATAGTTCATAATATTAATAAACAGATGTACTCAGTATCTGTATCAAAATACAGAATGAACAGTGATCGGTCTCAAAAGAAAAACGGATCCTTGAAAGTTCCGGTGCCTAGGAGAAGTAAGCATCCCCAATGACAGGTCACACCTGCTGACCCGCAGTGAGCCTACGAAACTGCAGCTCTCTGAAATTAATTAATTCTCTGCTCGTCCATCCGTTTTTCTCAGACTAGCCAGCTAAAGATCTATGTACAGTACTCCAAAATCAATTAATCTAAAGAATTTGAATTATCATTTTATTTTCTTTTTGAGTTGTTTGCTATAGTAGCCTTTACAGTTACCTAATTTCAGATTCAATAGAGCATGAAAGCCAATTAAATTTGCAACATCAACATAATTTGTTTTTTGTTCTGAGCACTTTTGGACACCACCAATGGAGACAATTAGGGAGAAATTTTTGAAATTGAACTTCCTGTCTTTCAAACTGAAAATCTCAGGTTGATATATTGAAACAAACATTTGTGACATCAGTCTGGGATGTTATTGGTTATACCATTTAGTTAAGTACTACAAAATTCAGTGTGTCTGCTTCTTCGCTGATGACACTGGAAAAAGATATGCATGCCTACTTTAATATCATGATTCAATGCATTTTTTGTTATTGTACACTGTACATATTCGATGAAAGCACGCTAACCGCTTTTCAGTACTTTCAGTACTTTGATTTTTTTTATTTGGCGCCACCGTTTGTCGCACCAAGGGCCATAACTCTAGATCACTTCCGGAAAATAATGTATCGAGAATGACATTGAGTACAGCAACAGAATTTTGGTTTTGTTTCAGGGACCTTGTTTATCGTTAGATTTTACAAGTGGAGAAACGATACAGACGCATAAAATTCATTTTTATGACTATATGCAGCAATGTTTCGATTAAGCTTAAGATGTTATTTTCGAAATGGAATCTATTTTTGACTCGCGTGAGGAGTAAACAATATTGACCGGATGTTTACATAATTTTTCCAACTTTCATTTTATCCAGGTAATTAAAATAAGAAAAAAGTTATAAATTAGTCACATGAATATTAGCATCCATAATTTTATCGAGGGATTGTTTATAGAAGAGCTTGATGAAATGACAATTTATATATATATTTTTTTTTAACTGTAGCTGTAGATCTACATCAGTCCAGTCCAATACGAAAAATCGTAATGTTACAAAAAATTGTAATATTACCAGATATCGTAATATTACAGAATATCGTAATATTATTCTTTTATTACTATTTTTCGTAATATAGTTAAATTACGAAAACTCGTAATATAGCATGTTGTGAGAGACTATATTACGAGTTTTCGTAATGTAAGATATAATTAAGCATTGAAAGAAACTGAATGATGTTAAGGAAAGTATGACGTCAGAAATACATTATGCCCCAATGGTAGTAGTATCACGTGGTCATTTTGGTCAGTGACGTCTATCGAAAAGTACGAAAACGCAAAAAGAAAGTAACAATAGTAATGGGTGAGTTAAAATTTTGTATTATTATTCTTATATAAGAATTTTCCCAGGGATGGGAACAATTTTCCATAAAACTTCAATGTATCCTCAAACTTGTCACAGTGTTCTATAATCCCCGAATTCCCTATATTTTTCCCGAAGTCTTCCCTGAAAATTAGACCCTCATCTCCAACAATGAGATGTTACGGGATATAACTTGTACAACTTTCACTAGGCTCTGACTCTGCATGCCCTTGGATCAAATGCATCAAAACAAAGAAAATGCATGCATATCCACGATGATTTGATGAAACCAGAGACATATAATCTCTGATGAAACATAACAACTGAAGGAGGTTGTATCAGAAAAAAGGAAAGTAACTCTTAGAAGAGTTAGAAATTGCTTATATTACGAATTTTAGTAATATTACGATTTTTCGTATTGGACTGGACTGTACATATCAAGTGCTTATGCTGACATATATATTTAATAGTATATTACTTACCTGTATACCCTACTTTTATTCTATGTAGACAGTATTAAATCAAACAACAACCATGTTGGGAATAGTAGGAAACACCTCCATGTCTAACAGTACGACCCCGAGTAAAGACTTCATAATGGCTGGCTGCTTAATTAATTTCAACACAGTGGCATGCATAAGGTGGGTAAATTCAAAAACTTTCAGAATCAGTCTAGTTTTTTATAGAGACTGCATGCATTTATATTTTTTCTATTTAGTTTATTGATTCAAACTAAAATTGTAGAATCTTTCATTTTTCATCTTTCATATCTGAATTTGGGATCCACACTTTAAGCTGTCGTCATAGCACAATTTTCCGGACAAAACAAAGATGTGTGAAGTGCATGCTAATTTTTTGCTTAGATCACTGAAAATGAAACTTAACTTTGCTTTTAATGTATTTTTACATTCTCTTTTTTAGGAGCTCTATTTTGACTTTCCTAGCAGTTGTTACGGGGATAGTCTGTATATTTAAGGTGGTGCGACTCCACTTAATGCACCACCCAGCGTGGCACCAGTATGTGATCTTCTACACCGCTTCACTGGAGTGCACTATTGCGTAAGTCAATGATGGAGCACAATTGTTAATTTAGATCAATGCATATATACATATAAATTGAGAAGAGGAGTTGAAGTATGGAAATTCAGTTTTGTCTTAAAATTTTGTGTTATTAATTTAACTTAGCGGTGTACACTGGGTTTTGGTCCAGTACGCCCAGATGGACTTTGTCCTACAGTAAAATGTTTTTTTTTATATAATTTAGCGGTGTACACTGGGTTTTGGTCCAGTACGCCCAGATGGACTTTGTCCTACAGTACCTGAAGTTGATCCAATTCCTTGTCATGTGTCACTTCTACTGGACGCTGGCCACTAGAGCTCTCAGGAGAGAAAGACTCACTAAATGGTGATTTATTGATAAACTTATTTTAACACATTCTTGTCAGGTTCATACAAGAACTTATCAGGCTCATACAAGAAATGCAATAGCTTATCACTGTAATGTTTCTTGACAAACATTAACGCCAGCTTTTTTTCTTGTATAATTTTCAAAGTTTAACAATATAAATGGTCTAACTGTCACATAATTTTAAAAAGTATATTCAAAAGGTTTTTTAAAAAAAACCATTCCTTGATAGAGTATATTAATGTAAAGTTTTTAAGAAAATTGATGATGAGTGCTTTATTTTGCTGTCTATAGGTTTTTGATTCCATTCCTGATTTTGGTGTGTGTTTACTTCACCGTCATAGCCACCCTTGGAATAGTCAATGTAGAACCTGCCATCACAGAATGTTTACGTGAGTGTCACAAAGGACATTAGAAAAATTAGTTGCAAAAAGTTTAGCAAATGTAAAATTTATTCATTCCAATTAAGATAACTTTTTGAATTAAAAAAAGTTAAGTATAATGCAGGTTTTATTAATAAGCTTTTTCAAATGGCATAGAACTTTCGTAGTATAGTATCCAATTTCCCAACAACAACATTACAACAACAATAGCTAGGTTTGATGGAATAAATTTAAAGCTTGATCATAATCTTTCTTCACTTGTGAGTCATAAAACAAAAAAACATTTTTACACTAAACTTTTATCAGTATATTCATCTACCTCTAATAAGGTCTTTATTAGGGATGTCAAATCGGTCAATTTTTAATACTCGGTTACTCGGACGTTTTTCCGAACGAGTACTCGGGTACTCGGTAAAAGTGTAAATATGAAAAAGTAAATTGATAACTGTAAAACATATTGTAAACTATGGTAGAAATTAAACTTCTTGCTCTGATGGGAGGTTTCCCGCAAATGTGTTTCTGTTTTAACAATTATCAACACTTCTTGCCCGACGAAATTTTTAAATATAACATTTTTTAAAAGTTCAATTTATTCATCAGATAAACACACAAAATCAAATCACAAATGGTTCACAGTGTTTTTGTTTAGACAAATAATCTGCATCGTAATTGTAATGTAACTCTTGGTTGCGTTTGACGTCCAAGTTTCAATCGTCAGAGCTACAGTATCAACTTGATCAAGATCAAACAGCGGATTTACGATCTTCTTACACTTTTTCGATCCTAGACTTAATAGCATTACGGGACGGTATGTTGTAGTTTGGTGTAACGATGGACATCAGTTTTTTTAAGTCTTTGCCTTCAACCATTTGCCTTTGCATGTAATCAAACGCAACCATATCAACGATCGCACGTGTATTGTCATCTGTCTCTTTTCCCGAGAGTTTACAGCTTCGTGGAGAAATGACAAATTTATCTAAATTATTTAATTATAATTGACCTTAAATGATGTTCAATGAAAACAAATCATTAAAGCAAAGCAAAAATAAGGGCAGAAGACTATCGAAGGTGAGAAAAGCCAGGTAGCAAGTGCTTGGTCACGATAATTACTGTATAAACACTGCCACAGGCGATAACGGTCATTTAGAGGTGTGGGAAACCCTAATTACCGTATATACAAGTGCAATGAATATTTTCTGTTTAAAACCGATGTCTTAATGCATTAATGAATTAGCTTAGAAATATTCAAAAATATACATCCGAGTAACCGAGTACTAATTTTAGTATTCGATACTCGGACGTTCGATCGAGTACCCGGTTAACCGGGTACTCGTTGACATCCCTAGTCTTTATAAATGACTTTTCTTTTGACTTTGATATATGAATTCCATTTTTGACATTTACTGCAATTTTTTCTTTAAAAATTAATGGTAATGATCGTGATTACGTTTCAGAGCCTTATTGGTTGGAGTTATCTGGGGCAGAGTTTGCCACTGTTCAGTTATTTATGGTCGCTGGTTTCTACATCACTCGTCGCCTTAATGAGATCAGTACCCTCGATTCTGTCAGGTGGTCTCAGAAGAGAGACCTCTGGTGGTAGGTTCAGGCATCATAGTGGTGCTTTATCATGTAGACTCTATTAGGGATCACATTGGATCTTCATCATTTCTCATTAAGTGGGATATATATTAACAAAATTAATGAAATACTACTAAAACAAACTAGGGAGAGAAATTGAGGAATTTTTTAATATGTTTAGGAATATATGTTTACCTTGACTTTGACATTCTCAGAGATCTCATATATAAATTCAAATTATAAAAAAATCAAAGCAATACAGTATAGATAATATATAATAATAATATATAAATATATATAAATTAAAATTGTCTTCTTAGCCCTACATATCATTCTGATGTTTATTTGAATATCTTGATTTTACAGAATATTTTACTCTTTTTTTCAGCATCATCATTGTTTTTGAAATCTCAGCCTTCATCGGATTCATGTATGATCTAACACTTCAGATAAGTAAGTATCTTAATAACATCATTTACTTTCAAATTAAGGATCATAAAGATTTTTTTTTTCATTTATCAATAATGTTATTGTTCATTACAGTTGGAAATGAATCAAATGGATGTGGAAACATATTTGTAAGTATACATTTTACAGAAAGATCAAAATGAAAATATCTAAGGCAAAAAAAAAAATAATTTCTTGGTTCTCAGGCCCTCTCTCATCTCTTCCAAGGGTGCCTCATTGACCCTTTTTATTGCTAAATCAATAAAATAAAAACAACAAATCACCTCCCTCATCATTTTTTGAGGTTTTGTACAATGTAAAAAGCTGCCTCATCATGTTTTGGGGGCAATAAAAAAGAAAAAAAAATGCCTCCCTCCCTCATCATATTTCTTGAAAAAACCAAAACTGAGAACCAAGTAATTAACTTTGCATGGCCTAATGAGTTATTATATATAGAGAGAATGAAGAATATTAGTGTCTGAATAAATTGCAAAATACTGAGCTTACTGAAATGTCCAGAATTTTGATTCATGGTTGAAAATCTTTTGTGCACATTGTAGGGGAGTTTGTATGTCTTTATTAGCTTTGGTAGCAAATTTACTGTAATATGTTGACATTCTTTCTTTCAGGGTGGCAAAGAAGAGCTCTTTTCATCTGTTTTTCTGGTATTCATGGTAAGTATGGAGAGAGAAAAACAACAAGGAAATGTTTGTAAAATAGAAGCACTCAAGATCTGAATATGAGTTTTATTTTATGAGTATTTTGCAAGTACATGTAAACAAAACCGAAAAATTGCAATGAAAACTGAAAATTCTTGTATCAAGGTTATTTAGCCTATTTTATTTGACAAGTTTATGTACTTGTTGTATTTTACATTTACCATATAAGTTGGTTTATAGCGAGGATTTAATTTTGGCATTATTAGCGAGGGTTCCAAGATCGCTAAAATTGAATATCGTTAAAAAATTTTTGCACTTTATTTGTAATAGCTTCTTTAGTTTTTTTTTTTAAATAATCACTAAAATTACATCTCGCTAAAAATGAAATACCAATTTTAAAGAAATATCGCTAAAATTGTGTCTCGCTAAAATTTCCACTTACAAAGGTATATATTGACTAAGATACAAAATTAGTTGTATCATAAGTCATTAGTTTGTTCTTTTATGTTGTAGGTTCTCAAACTTTTGCTGCCTATCTGGGTTATGTTGTTTGTGTTTCAAGCCACCCCCGTTGTAAATGAACCAGATGATTTGGTACCAGCTCTCAGTGATGATGGGGTAAATATATTACAACACTTATTTAATACACATAACACATCAAAAGTATCTTTACGTGAACAAATTTAAATATATTTAACTTGAAGGGTGATTTCATAAGGAACTCCTATTCTGTAAAGAAATTATTAGATACAGCCTCTCCATCAATTTTGCTTCTCATTACAATTGAAACTAATAAAAAAAAATTGTGTTTTTGATTGCTAAAACCAAATCAAATTCTATAGCTTCTGAATTGATGATATTTTATTTGAATTGTTCTCATTATGTAAAATTTAATATTTTGCAAGTTCATCTAGTTTGAGAGAGATGCTTTTGTAAGACTATAAAATATGTCTGTTTTCATTCCCAGAATTCCTTGTTTGGGAGTATAGACGACCATCAGTATCGACAGCTGTACCACCCGACTGAGGATTATAACAGCTTCAGGGATAACTCCCCCTCCCCAAATCGCCCCTCCGTCAACATCACAAAGAGCAGTTCCTCCAATCTGGACCCGATCAGGGAGGAGGGGTCGTCTGGCTCGGACCAAAATAGGACGGCCACCAGAGGGCGTAGTCAGCCACAACGAGGCCCAGAGGCCATCGTTGCCACCCGTCCACCCGCAGAGGATGAGAGAGAAACGCCCCCTAGTCAGAGAGGAAAGTTCTATATATAGGACAAGGTCTACTTCATTGATACTGGCGTATATTATCACAAACTGTTAATTTTGTTGAGATGTGAGAAGTCTTTAAAGCTATGTTGCAATATTGAACATTGTTTGGTTTTATATTTTACTTTATTTGTTGTGAGATAGACTAGGATGAAAGAATGATTGTCTTTAGTGAAAGGACATTTGAATTTTTAAGATCTGTAAATTTTGTACATTTCTATGAATTGGTTAAGAAATGTTTGATATAGTTAATGCTACACCTGTGGAAGAGTTAATTGTTGTGTAATTTTGCACTGTGTCATTAGATGTATATATATACATATATTAAATCATATAAATGTACAGCTAAGTTCAAGTCAAGGCAGTTTATAATTATGCAGTAATTATGTATAATAATGTAGTTTTTAATAGAATAATAAGGTTGTCTCTTGTGTGTGTTTGTATAATTCTTTTTTTTGAGTTGGCTCGCGTAGCGAGCTACTCTTTGTTGACGCAGCCGTTTCAGAGCTGTAAAATTTTCCACGCATTCATCAAGGTGATCCATATACGCCAGATATGATAGTTCTAGCAAAAATGCTTTTATTTGAGTGATTGTATAAACTAGGAGGCAAAAACTGTATAAAATTTCATACTGTAACCTTATTTATGTCTTCATGCTTTTAAAGAATTTTTTGATTAAGTATTTAATTGTACATGTACAATTACTGCGTATGAATATATGTTCAACTTCAAGCATGTTAGGCGGATCTAATCTTCCCATCTGAAGTTTATGTATAATTGACCTACAATACTCCGTAACACAAACACCTGCTGCTCTCATTAACTGCAGCTAGTGTGCTTGAAAAATGTATTTTTAAAATCCAGATTTGCTGTGGGAATCTTTAAACTAATTACTCCTTAACACTGACCACTTCAGCTAGTATGCTTAAGGTTTCACCAAAGGTCAGCATGATCAAAAATTCATTTTTACAATACCTCCAAAACTATATGATTTATAATGTGAAAACTTTTACAGTTTATAAATTTATATATCATTGATTAACAGATGGAAAGTATCACTTGATAACAAATACTTAAAAAAGAATATTTATCTAGAAAAATTATTTTTTAAAAATGCATATACTATTACAAAATACACCTAAGTACATCCGAACTTTTAGTGAAATGCATTATTGCAGAAACAAAATATATATGTTTATCAATGAAGGGCAAGTAGGACTTCGATAACCTCTGGAAAGTTGTTTTCCCTGTTTATTTTGTCCAAATGTTAAGACTTGAAACCGAAAGCACACTGCAAATGGCGGAATTTATGGGGGTTTTGTCTTTATACATATCATACTTTCAATGACAGCCTTTCAGAGACCATTCACGTCCAACTTGCCCTTCATTGATAAACATTTATTATTTCTACAATTGTGGTTTTCACTAAAAGTACAGCATTAAACATGTGCATTTTTAAAAAATATCTGCAAAATTTTTAATTTATTTTTTTCTCAAATCATATTTTTTCAAATATTTGTTTTCAATTGACACTTTCTATCTGTTAATCAATGATATATTTATACTCTGTAAATGTTTTAATTTTATACATCACATAATTTTGGAGCAATTGTAAAAATAAATTTTTGAACATGCTGACCTTTGTGAAACCTTAAATTCATTATGGAATCCAGGTTTTTGCTTTTCACAATAATATGTACGGAAGCCAATTAGTGCCAACCTGTATATTTAAATAGGAAAGGCAATATACACGTTATTTTTTAACCGAACATGGAGACATATTATATTTAATTTCTTAAGATGCAAAATAAACTGAATATAAGGTATGGTGTCCAAATGTATGAAAAAAAAGCTCAATTAACTCGAGCGAGTCAACTCGCAGGCCCTTCAGGCCTTTGATTTTTTTTTTGGAATACTGGGCATAAGGAAGATGAATGAAAAAGAACTTGATGAGATCTTTTCGAAAATTGACATTATGAGGGATCTAGAAAAATTGCTGTTGAAGTTAAAATCTAAGATTACATTATACAATTTTAAGTTCCTTATTATTCTAGCTGTTTTCACAGCACACATTCAGGATTATATACATTGTATATTAATTTTTTGTTGAAGATTTAATGATATTTGTACTTTCTTCTAACGCTAGTCTCATTCTATAATGTTAGTAATTACTGTTCTATTACACATGTATAAATAACCCGCTTCCAATACATATCTGTTAATTACATAAGAAAGACAGAAATGGTTATTTTTAATCTTTCTTGTTTTTTTTTTATTGTAATAGCATTCAGTGAATGTCATTTGTTCAATTTTGTAAAATGCTTTATACAGAAATAAATTTTGGAGGATAAT
>NW_026931573.1:0-47327 GCF_032062105.1 Saccostrea cuccullata
CCGATGCACAGAATTATGTATCTTAGTGTAGTCTACTTGTGTGCCAAGTTATAATGAAATTGGACCAAAACTGTAGGAGGAGTAGCATTTTGAAAGAATTTCACAGAAATTTCTATTTTTAGTAACCACGGCAACACCGTTCATCGAAATCAAAAACCGATGCACAGAATTATGTATTTTAGTGTAGTCTACTTGTGTGCCAAGTAGTACTGAAATTGGACCAAAACTGTAGGAGGAGTAGCATTTTGAAAGAATTTCAAAGAAATTTCTATTTTTAGTAACCACGGCAACACCGTTCATCGAAATCAAAAACCGATGCACAGAATTATGTATCTTAGTGTAGTCTACTTTTGTGCCAAGTTATATTGAAATCAGACCAAAACTGTAGGAGGAGTAGCATTTTGAAAGAATTTCACAGAAATTTCTATTTTTAGTAACCACGGCAACACCGTTCATCAAAATCAAAAACCGATGCAAAAAATTATGTATCTTAGTGTAGTTAAAAAACAATTACATAATATTCGGCAATTATATTGACAAAAAGCATTTCTTTGCAATGTCAAGGATAATATCCTCCATGAGTACTATGGTCAATCGTAATTACCATCATACTCTAGTCTTCTTTTGTGTTTTTCATCTTAAAAAAATATGCAAACATCATTAAGACACATTAAAATATGTTTTTATTGTGTATATTTACTGTCAAAAAATATATTTTTGAACTTCATTCGACCAAAGTACAACTTAGTGTTTGGAAATTATTTTGAGAAGACTATCCAGTCAAAAGTAATTTCCAAATAAAGAAATGTTATTTGGCCGTTAGAAATTTTATGCATAAAAGTTTGCATTGTTTTTTTTAATTGAGGGGTTTTTAAAAAACAAATATAAACACAGAAAAATTGGTCTACAAAGTAACAATCTTCTTTCTGACAATTTTTTCATGTTGGAAATTACGCTTGACATAATACAATATTCCATTATAAGTGAAATCTTCTTAGATAAAAATACTTTAAAAAACAATCAGTGACTTTCAAAGTAATGAGAATATTTCATAAGAATACATTTATCTTACAGTCTGAGTCTTTTCATAAGCTTCGTAAGCGGAAACCAAAAGAAGCGATCATATCAACAAGTAGCAGAACTTGTCGACTTACTGCAGCTGAGAGAGCCAAAAGGTGAAAACACCTTAAAAGAATAAGATTTTAGAAATTTATATTAATTAGCACATCAGTCCTTATAATAAGTGATATGCATTTATTTTACATGCAATTTAAGACAGTGCACATTTATACTCTATGTATACAAATAAAAATTTGGATCTTATCAGATATAGAGACCAAAGAAAAAATGACCCTATCTTCAAAGAAAAAGAAAGGCTTAGAAAAAAAATTGCTTGGCGCCAAAGAACAGAAGAACAGAAAGAAAGAAATAGAGAACAAAATAGAAAGAATCAGCAAAGGTAAATAAAAAGGAGGTGTAAATAAGTTTGAATAATTATCCTATAAATGTCTGTGTGTATGTTGCATTTTCAGATCATGCTGAATTCTCTTTGATCTTGGTATACACACACAAAACAAAGTGGTCTAACCTTATAATTGCCGTACATGTTTTTTTTTATTTTGGGAACAATGAAAGTTTTGAAAATTGTAGATACCGTGAACGACAGAAAGGTAAGGGGATGGAAACTAAAAAGAAAGTCTCCAAAGTGCTGACAAGGAAAGAGAGAGAAAAGCAACGGCAGTATTGGAGAATAAAACAAAAAGAATCCAGAGAAAGAAGACACCCACAGAAAATAAGAAGAAAGAAGGAGAAAGACAGGGAAAGGCAAAGGAAAAAAAGATTGACTATTAAGCTTCAAGCTGTGGAAAAAAGAGCTAAAAAGTTTACACCACAGAAAATTAAAGTTAAACAAACCATTCTTGACAGCATCAAAGGTAATGCCATAGCAAGAAAAAAAGCTGCCAAAAAGTTAGCATTTTTAAAAACATCCCGTTTAAACAAATTTGCCAGTACATGCTTAGGAATCAGCCAGTCTTATTTAAGCAAGCTCTCAAAGCAGGAAGAAAACCACACAAGGAAGACAAGGAAGGATAAAACATCAGCTGAGACTACAAAAAACATAGAAAATTTCTTCAGACAAGGAGACATTTCAACAAATCTACCTGATTCAAAAAGAATAAAAGCTAACCTTGAAGAGAGAAGGGTCCTTAATAGAACATTGAAAGAATCCTATCGAGAATTTAGGGAAAATAATGCAGATGAAGTAAGTTTTGCCACATTTGCTCGGTTGAAACCCGGCAATGTAGAAACCACTTGTAAAAGGAAATGGAATGCATGTTTGTGTGAGATGTGTACAAATGTTGATCTGAAAATACAGTCCTTATCACAGCTGGCTGCAACATTTAAGAGTAATGTAAAAGTAGACAGCAAGTATGAAGCAGTGGAAAAGACAATGTGTGAAAGAGAACCAGATGAGAAATGGCATAAAAAAAAATGCATAGAAAGAGAATGTGTTGCCTGTGGCACTGATGGGATTGTTGCTTTCTTTTCACCACTCATGCGAGAAGCGACAAACAAGAAAGTGAAATATATAAAGTGGGAAAGGATGACAAAGGTGAGGAATGGAAAAACAGTGACGCAGATTATACCTAAGACCCATGAAAAGAGTGCTACTGAAGTTGTGTTGGATCTTGCCAAAGAGTTGGAAAAACTTGCTGTCCATTTATTTGTTGCTGCTTGGCAGCAAAACCAGTTTTCACAGCTGTTAAAGAGGGTACCTTCCAACTGGGTTGTCCTAAACATGGATTTTTCTGAGAATTATGCTTGTCTGAACCAAAATGAAGTTCAAAGTGCCCACTGGGGACATAACAATGTTACCATTCATCCAACAGTTGCATATTACAGATGTCCCAAAGAAAACTGTAATGATGTTATACAGGAGGCCCTAATATTTGTGTCGGATGATCTCCAGCATGATTCTCATGCAGTTGCCACTTTTGTGTCTGTTGCCAATGAACATTTACAGCAAAACAGAGGTTTGGTGATTGAAAAAGAAATACAGTTCACAGACGGATGTGCTGCACAATATAAATCCAAAACACCATTCACTGATATATCTTACAGCAACGAGGATTATGGATTTTCTGTGGAAAGGCACTTTTATGGATCACGCCACGGAAAAGGCCCCTCAGACGGAGCAGGAGCGGTAGTGAAGTCGGGGGCAAGAAGGGCAGTGATGGGGATGAATTTTGTGATCAACAATGCAGAGGATTTCTTCCTATTTGGTAAGGAGAAGCTTGAAACCACAGATGAAAAAAATGACCATATACATCACAAAAGGACTTTTTTCCTCATTAGAAACATTAATAGAAACCGCCCAAATAGAAGCAAAACCAAAACTGTACATGGAACACGCAAATTACAGTGTGTTAAATCAACTGAAGAGAAGTACTCTCTCCTTACAAGAAATCTGTCATGTTTTTGTAAAGTATGTGTGGGTGATGAAGGAGAAGATGCAGTTCAATGCGAAAATTCTGAGGTTGTTGATCAGTGGACAGTTCAGGACTTAAAACATACTGTTCCCGGAGTTGATGCACGTCAAACCAGAGGTCGTGGGAGAGAAAGAGGAGCAAGGACTAGAGGGGGAGGTAGAGGAATAAGGACTAGAGGGGAAGGTAGAGGAATAAGGACTAGAGGGAGAGGTAGAGGAGTAAGGACTAGAGGGAGAGGTAGAGGAGTAAGGACCAGGGGAGGAGGAAGAGTAGCTAGAACTAGAGGAGGCAGGAGAAGAAGAAATTCAGAAAGTGAAGAATCCTTTGTAGAAGGTGAGCTGGGAATTCAAATGTTGACTTTTCTTTTATATATATAATCAATCTAGTCTAGTTATATAAATGCATCTTGTATTTACCTTAGATTCTGACATGTCTGATAGTGAGGGAGATAGAGGAGCAAAGACTAGAGGGGCAGGAAGAGGAGAGGAGAGGGAGAGGTAGAGGAGTAAGGACCAGGGGAGGAGAAGAGTAGAGAACTAGAGGGGACAAGAAGAAATTCAGAAAGTGAAGAATCCTTTGTAGAAGGTGAGCTGGGATTTCAAATGTTGACTTTTCTTTAACCTATATAATCAACTGTAAGCCTAGTTTTTCATAGATCAATCTTGTATTTACCTTAGATTCTGATGTTTCTGATTATGAGGGAGATAGAGGAGCAAGGACTAAAAGAGGAGGAAGAGTAGCTAGAACTAGAGAAGAAGGGACAAGAAGAGGTTCAGAAAGTGAAGAATCCTTTGTAGAAGGTGAGTTTGGAATTTACATGTTGACTTTCCTTTCATATACAAAATCAATCTTGTTTGTTATATAAATGCATCATGTATTTACCTTAGATTCTGACATGTCTGATAGTGGGGGAGATAGAGGAGCAAAGACTAGAGGGGCAGGAAGAGGAGATAGATCTAGAGGGAGAGGTAGAGGAGTAAGAACTAGACGAGAAAGAAGAAGGAATAGTTCAGAAAGTGAAGAATGCTTTGTAGAAGGTGAGTTAGCAATTTACATATTGACTTTTCTTAGCTATACAATTGAACTATAAACTGAGTGTTTCATACATGTATCTTGTATTTACCTTAGATTCTGATGTTTCGGACAATTTTTCAGTCAAGTCAAGTCCCATCAGTAGGGCTCTGATGCAACAAGACAGGTACGCTAGTTCTTTTAGCAGAGAAATTTGTACTTTTCAGCCTCTGCTTTGCTCATTTCAATATTATTCATATAGTTTTCAGCTCTTGTGTCAAGGATTTAACTACAAACTGGATTTATTTTGTAGTGATTATGTACATGACAGTGAGGAGGATATTTTGCAAAATATCTCGGGACTTTCAGCCATAATTGCTGCTCTTGACAAGGTACATTTCCAGCTGATTTGCTGACATTAGAGGTGTTAAGTTGGCCAGTTTCAAACTCATTTGCTTATTTAAAAACATAGTTTCTTGTATTGCCAAGAAAAGTAGCTTAATATTCAATTTTGATGTGCAATGTTTTGTCTTGTTTTCAGGATGAGGGCTCTATATCTCCTGTCTTCATGAATGAACCTACCCCTCTGGCTATACAGGAATATATTCCTCTCCTTGCTGCCCAGGAACACAAGGATCAGGAACTGTCTGAACATATGCCTTATTTTGAGGGAGCTGTCCTTCTTGATGTTGACGAACCTGTCCTCCCTGTTCAGGAACACATGGATCAAGAACATATGACTGTTGATGAACCCGTCCCTCCTTATGTTGAGAAACCTGTCCTCCCTGACCAGGAACACATGGATCAGGAACATATTCCATATGATGAGGAACCTGTCTACCCTCATAAGGAACACATGGATCAGAAACATATTCCTGATACTGAGGAACCTGCCCTCCCTGATGTTGAGGAACCTGCCCTCCCTGATGTTGAGGAACCTGCCCTCCCTGATGTTGAGGAACCTGTCCTCCCTGACCAGGAACACATGGATCAGGGACATATTCCTGATGCTGAGGAACCTGTCCTCCCTGATATTGAGGAACCTGTCCTCCCTGATGTTGAGGAACCTGTCCGACCTATTGAGGAACACATGGATCAGGAACATATGCCTGATGTTGAGGAACCTGTCCTCCCTGACCAGGAACACATGGATCAGGAACATGTGCCTGATGTTGAGGAACGTATCCTCCCTGACCAGGAACACAACGATAAGGAATGTATGCCTGAAGTTTTCAAGGAACCTAACCTCCCTGTTGTTGAGGAACCTGCCCTCCCTGATGTTGAGGAACCTACCCTCCCTGTTGTTGAGGAACCTACCCTCCCTGTTGTTGAGGAACCTAACCTCCCTGTTGTTGAGGAACCTAACCTCCCTGTTGTTGAGGAACCTACCCTCCCTGTTGTTGAGGAACCTACCCTCCCTGTTGTTGAGGAATCTGATCTCCCTGATGTTAAGGAACCTGTCCTCCCTGATGTTAAGGAACCTACCCTCCCTGATGTTAAGGAACCTACCCTCCCTGTTGTTGAGGAACCTGATCTCCCTTACCAGGAGAATAAATTGAAGAAAAGGTACTAAAATAATCTTGTTTAAATACTGTCATACTTGCTTTAAATGGGCATTGCTCAGAATCATATTAATATCATCTGTGATATGAATTTGAAATCATATTTCTTCTAGTTACAATCCTGGACAATATGTTTTGATTGACCATGGTTTAAGTTCTTTGCCTGCTGTGGTAAATAAGTCCATTTCTGTTCTGAAACTTGTTAGCTTTATTTAATTCTTTTGACCTTAAAAAAAAAATTGATACTACCATTCTTTTTTTGTTCAAAGCTGTTTTTTTGTTGATGTTTTATTCTACATATTTTATTGTTTTGTTGTTTTGCATGCAAAAGGTCCATATTGAAAAATGTAACACATAAACAAATAATTTACAGAGTGGTAAAATATTAAAGATCAATTTTTTTTAAAAGTGCTGAATTGTAGATTGTTGCAGTTTGCAATTCATTTCATATATCATGTAAACACGTATTAATCAACATTTTCACAATTTAGGTTCAAGAATGGCCCTTCGTTCTTTTCTTCTCTAAAAAGGGAAAGAATTTGTGGACAGAAGGAGACATTCCACACAGTGTTTTACTTGAAGATATCAAACGGACCATTGACCCACCAGATGTTCAAATTCATGGGTCTAGGATTTACTATCTGTTTAATGGTAAGTGAAAATAAGTTTACTAAATTGTGTGTAAATATACATCATAAAATAGAATAAATCACATATTTCCTTTTAATCCCCTTGAATTGATCATTAAAGTTTACAATTTGAACCTTTTTTTATATTTCAGGTTTGTGATGAAGGAAGAAATAAAAAAAAATGGAACATTTAATTGATCTTAAAGAATTAAAATAAAAACAGTTGAACATTTGTTTGCTTTTGTTTATTTGCCCTTTACTGATATTTTATATTTTCCTTTATTAAAGCATTTATTAATATATATATACAAGACAGCAAATTGAAAATTGTCAAAGTATGCAAGTAATAGACATCACAAAAGATGATAATTGTCAAAGTGTCAAGAGTAATTTCCAAACATACAAAGTTCTGATTAATGCATAATATTTATTATTTCAACTATGTATAGAGAATAAGAAAATTAATTAAAGACCTAATAAATATTATTTAATTTTTGTCTTGCATCTTTGTGCTATGTGAAACAAAAATTAAAAATATTGTCCTCTTTATCAGTAATATCCATCACTTTTTTTAAACCAGCAAATAAACAAAATGGCAATTTCTTTCCTTTAAAATTTTTAGTTTATTGTTTGAGAAAGAAATTTGCTTTGTGAAAACATGATTGTGACTGTGAAAAAGTCTGTAAATAAACAAAAATGGAAGAAATTGAATGTCAATGTAACAGGCATCACTTTTTAGTCACTTAATTTAAAAGATGTATAATTAATAAAATATGCTAACAACTATCTTTTCCTTTTCATTCTCTTAAAATTTAAGCTTTCCTGAAGTGTTTACATTGAAAATTAAGAAATTTCATGACCATTTCAAATTCAAAATAAAATTTCCTGACGGGTGATATTCCAAAAAATAGCGACTGCACAGAATTTATGCACGCACGGTTCACTGTTATATGTATTTGTATAAAACATTTAGTATAATATAATAAATATAGCATGTAGTTAAGTGTAACTTTGAAAATTTTCACCCCTCGAAAACCATTGCGCCTTGGTTGACAATGTTTTTCTTGGGGTGAAATGCGCCTCGGTTGACAATGGTTTTCTTGGGGTGAAATTTTTCAATGTTACACTCAACTACATGCAATATTTATATAATGGGTGTTATTTCCAAAAGTTATGAAAATGTTTAAAATCTTTAAAAACTTTAATGAGTGTGAAATATATATCACTGCAGGCGCGTAGCATCGTTTTTGAAAGTGGGTGGGGGGGGGGGGGCAGCCAGAGAAACTTTTTTTTTACTTACCTGAAAAAGTTTACAAGCAAAAAAAAAATAAAAAAAAAAATAAAAAAAAAAGGAAAAAAATGCCCAAAGTCGAAAATCCTATTTTTCGTGGGAGGGGGGGGTAGGTAAACTTTTTCTCAGTGTAAACTACTTTCAGTACCAATTCTAATACTACATTTTCGGTAAAAGTGGGGGGGCCAACCAGGCTTTCTATAAACATTTCCTATAGTATAAGTAAGGTTGGGAAAAAAAGTGGGGGCAAGCCCCTCCCCCCTGGCCCCCCCTGTTGCTACGCCCCTGCACTGACTATTGAATTCAGGATATGAAATAAATAAGTCACAATTTGCGTTGAAATCTGCAACTCTGATACATGTATCAAAATACCCCGCATATCTCTATATTAATTTCTTAGTTTCGTTGAAATCGAGATAAGACTTTATATCATAATCATTACATGACTCTATGGAAATTAATTAATAAACAAGCACAATTCTTTTTTTCTTTAAAGAAAATATTGCCCATTACAGTCGCACGAAAGTAGCAACGAGGGTGGGGTCAGTGGTTTCAATAAGATTTTCAATAGAAGGAAAAATAGATGGAATAGCAGGAAACCAGTATTGGCGAGGGGCCTGGGGGCCGCGGGGCCACCTTAGGCCCCCAGCGGGTCCAGGGCAGAGCCCTGGTAGGGGGCCCAGGGGGGCGAAGGCCCCCCGTCCGAAACGAAAATCAGCATTTTGGACTCATTTTTCTTACATCTAAGGCCATTAAAAAAGTACCATTTTTTCACATTCCTGTCACTATCAATTATTAAATTTTACCTAAAAGCCAACTACAGACCCTGAGACGTGCTACTACCCCACACGCTCGCTGCACGAACGGTACACGAACACTACACGGTTTGCACGAAACGCTGCACGGTTTACACGAAACGCTAAACGGTTTGCACGAAACGCTACACGGTTTACACGAAACGGTTTGCACGAAAGGCTGCACGAAACGCTTTGTACACGTTTCTCACACGATTGTGCACGATTCTCGCACGTTTTGGCCTCGGTTTGGATTTTTCTACTCGGAATATCTCAGGCATTTTTACCGCTTTATCATTAATTCAATGAAAATCTTTCTCAAAGCCACATTAAGCAGCTGTTTAAATTAAATTTAGTACACTCGTATTATATAAACCGATAGAAACATTTAATACTCTGTCAGTTGTAATTAATTGATAAATAATTGTCAATTCGAATTTATTTATTTATTTATCCAACTGTTTAAAAACGAAATGCCGATATCATGATTGACTGTTTTATAAAATACAACTTCTATATACATGTATTAGTCATTCATTTCAATGTAATATTTTTACGAGTGTAGTTTAATAAATTGATTTAATAAATTAAATACAAATTCGATTTCTTACCGCAGGAATATAAACTCATTGATTTTTAATAATATTGATTATATTGTGTTTGATTTCCGTAGGCGGATTATTTTTTGTGATTTTGATTTTAAATTATCAATAAAATTTGCCTACATACTCTACTAACGATTATTGATACATTTTTACAGATTTTTTTTTTATTTTACGCAAGCATAAATAATAGGAGGGAAACCGGTAAAGGGGGTGTGTGTAAAGTGATCTATTAATCTATTCTATTCTCTTTCTCTTTTTACATGGAGCTTATCAAATAACATCAGTATACCCATTATACTGTAAAATCCTTCATTTCAAAACAGGACTAAACGTATGTATATATGTGTACATTTATTAATAGTCGCGGCATTTGACTATGCATTTTACATACAATATAGATCGATCTTTACACCGGCATTCAGGTATTTTACAAGAAAACTGAAATATCTTAGATGAAATAAAAAGTGCGTGATTTATGAAACAAATAATATACAATTATTCATGATTTACTCCTAAGCTTTTCTTACATGATATTCATGAAAAGACTACCAAATCAGTTCTGTTTATTTTACTGTTTACGGCTATAAATTCGGATTTACAAATAAAAGATGAAATCCGCTTATAAATAAGTTGTAACTATTAAATATTTATATAACTATTTTATTTCAAAACAATAAAACCCAGTCGTAATTTTCAGGTGTCATTATGCCGTGAACTCAACATGTACATATAGGAAAACAGGTTTTCAGGTGCCATGCACTCGGAGCCCGTGATCGTTGTTGTTTACATGACCTTGATCACAGTTCAAAGGCAGAAAGAAGATTCCAAAATTTTTTTAAAGGATGTATCTGCGCACACATTAAACAAAGGATTTAAAAAAGAATATAAAATTAAACATTTAGTTTAACTAACATAAGATTGAAAATTACAACAAAAAACGAAAGACTGTACTAGTAATTTTATTTAACCCCCCCCCCCCCCCGATCCCTTTTCTAAACACGTGGTTGTCAGTGCATGTGAATTAAAATTAACATCCATTTATTTGACAAAAATGAGCAACAAGTTTTAAATGTATTAAAATATATTAAATGACACGTTGTTTTAAAATTTTCTTTCACGTAAATGAGAAAAGCGGAGTCCTGATATATTTTTGCGTTAAAAATTAAAAAAAAAATACCGGTATTTCTTTCTTTCTTTGAGAAAAAATATTTAAGAAGCCATGATCGCGTGGATCCTATATTGAATTCAATGCCCTTAAAATTGTTGTACATAGTTTATTAATTTGTACACATTTCCTATGGAAGGAAAAGAAATCAAATATTAAAATATATGTTATACATTACCATGTAATTTTATTTTGTTGATCCGTTTTTTTTACTCCAAAAATATCACAAGCATAAATAATTCAATAATTAAATACTAATACAAATTAACATCCTGACCCATCTATAGCCATATTCGAAATAAAATGACTTCCGAATGAATCTTGCACGATTCTTGCACGAAAGTCGCACGTTTCTTAACACGGTTCTTACACGAAAGTCGCACGTTTTTCACACGCTACTCGCACGCTCGCTGCACGGTTTGCACGAAATTCTTTGGAGCTTACACGAAACGCTGCATGGTTTACACGAAACGCTACACGGTTTGCACGAAACGCTGCACAGTTTACACGAAACGCTTCACGGTTTGCACGAAACGGAAAGCGCACGAAAGTCAAACGCTTTTTTGGGGTAGTAGCACGTCTCAGGGTCTGTAGGTAAAACAAATTTTTAAATCACAGCTCTGTTTGACAGAAAATAAAAAAAAAATTTTTTCTTCTGAAAACTATGAGTGATATAAAAACATTTACAACATGTATTAACTTGAGAACAAAGACTTCATCATAAGATTAAACTGATTGTATACAGCGTAACAATAGTTTCCCTACAAAATTAGTCCTTTTCACATAAATTGGCTAGGACTTTTACATCAAAATTTTAAAAAAATTACGTGAAGCTAAAAATTTAAAATCTTTCAAAACACTTTGGTGATGAACAGTACCCTCCAAACCTGAAAAATTCTGATGGTCCTGTTTCTCTGTTTAAATTGATTTATTGTTTTTTGGACTTTGATATTGTCAGAACTGTTCGTGGAATTTCCATATCCGTCTTGAAAAGGTTTTAAAAATGAACAGGGCTATACTTTTCCTTAGTTCAGATCTTGCACTTTATGGCGACGCCTTTTTGTCGCACGCTTTGTCTTTCATTTTTTGTGTTTAAGGCTTCCCCACTCCCCCCGAGAAAAATATGGTATCTATCAATTAATCATGTATTTTACACCTAATATGCACTTTATATAAATAATAGCCGAAACACGCCTCGCCGTAAATCGAAGGTTTTGATAATACTTTGATCTATGTCTGTCCGAAATTTCTCAACCAGATAAAAACAGTTCTGCAACAAACTTTGAATATGTTGTTATTTTTCTGTGTATTTTTCGATAGTTTTGCAAAATTAATACTGGTACATTTATATCGATGAAAAAAATATACCCATTAAATTGTCCATCTGAACGTTGTTGGTTTTATATATTCAATTAACACAGGCAAACAAACTCATTTAACAAGATTGATACTTGTGGTCGGTAATCTATCTGATTTTTAATTTTGCTTAAAAATGCTTTATACAAAAAAAGGAATTCACATGAGAATTATCATAATTTGTTTGAAATGTACGGACTATATTTGAGACGTATTCAAAAACTTTTTTCACACAATAGCAAAATTCATATCTTTACAGCATAATTTTCACAAGGTCTTTACTCCAACGCGTTAAACTTATAAGGATATGCAGAAAGGTTGTGTGTTTGTCAGATATATTGCATGTCTTATCTGTAGTTCAAGGCGCATTTGTAGAGTTACCAGTCAGTGAGTATGGTCTCTTCTTATGTTGATATTAATTTCATGATTGATTAAAGAATGATTTTTTTTATGGATTATGCATACGTGATTGCTTAGTATATCCTTTACCTAACACCATACGAAATGCAGATTAATTATATATTTTGTTATAAACTATATGTACATGTAATTAAAAATTTAAAATATATATATAAATATATAATAATTTTTTAAAATATTATTATTCAAATAATTAAGGAATTTAATATAATAGTTGTACTTACGTACTTTTTTTAAATATTATCATCCCTTAAATAATTTACTTAATAGTATACATGCGATTTCCAATTCCGATTTTAATATAAATATATTAACAAATGAAACTTTTATTCCGTAAGCTGTGTGGATTAAGTTATATGCAAAGATTTTATTATCTAGAACCTTGACATACTTTCATTTCATACGGAGTGAGAGAAGTTACAATGGAATACACAGAGTTCGTTGAGAAATAATTATCATGCATTGATTTCCTTGCTAAATATTAAATTTTATAATGCAAACCCTCAATTATGTCATTAGTTGTAGTTGGATTAAAAATTTGTCTTGGTTTGTAAAAACTTTGAAATGGTGGTATTTTGAGATGAAATTGATAAATAAACAATAATGTAAATATAAGAACAAGCTAGCCCTCATTTATGCACAATGTTATTGTTTGAGTCTTCATAATTTATGAAACAATAATCAATAATCTGAAATATGAAATATGAAATTTAAAAAAAAATTAGTTTATTGCTGAAACGACTTAATTTTTTTTATGATTATAGTAAAAAAAACCTTTCAAAATGAGAAAGAGGTATACTTATTTTTTTTAATTTTATATTGTAAGTTAATGCAAGAAAATTACCCAAAGAGAGATCAATAACTATTTTTTTTCAGATTTGGCATTTTTGTGACGTGGTGCGAACACCTGAGAGATTTGAAATGTTGATACTTATAATTCTTTGCTTTGCTGGTAAGTTTTTGCATACCTTTCACACAAATAAGTGAATAAGTCATCATTATAAATATTTTCTTTTCTTAATTACTAAAAAAAAGAAGAATGCTTGATTAGTTGTCATTAAGTCTTTTTACATACTATACAGTAACTACTATCAAGAGGTATCTGTTGCACTGCTATTCGAAAAGATTCTATATATCATCTTTGAACGTGCATTAAAACAAAGTGTATTTATGTTAACACCTCACAGGAGGTCCAAGGTAACATAGCAGTTCTGTTGTTTTCAAAATCAGAAACTTTAAACACGTGAAGGATACAAAGAAAGTGTAAACCATAAACTAATTATTAAAGTTAATATGAATGAAACATTCTCGAGAGGAGCGATATATAACAAAAACAATCAAACATAAAATAAATTCTGGTTGCAATTTGAGACATATTAGCATCAAGGACAAATTGCTGACATATAAGTGTTTCCTGATGCATTTATCACATAAAGTATCCCTCTGGCTGAAATATGATAAGTGATCAACTTCTAATAATGAAACACACATATACGATATCATAAATAAGAGTTTTTTAACTGGTCTTTATGCGGGAGTGACTACTTCATTTGAACATATTTTATTGCATGATTCATACAAAGGGATTGGTAACAAGTTCTTGCAACTTAAAACAAAACCTTTCCTGTAATAAATACAATAATTATAATTATAGTGATTGTAGCCACTACTTTTCATCCGTTTTTTTTTTTCAAAATTCATTTTAATTTTTTTTTTTTTGTTATTTAAAAGCTATTTTGTCTCTTGAAAAATAATTGATACCATAAAATAGTACATGCACTAATAGTTTACAACCCCTTTTAGCTAAATATTGTAGTTTTTGGGTATAATACACTGTAACGGAGATTCCTTCACTAGGGGTTGCTGAATCTGCAGCTGACGGCGCATCTTCACATTCAGAAGTCTCACAGCAAGCACGATCTTCCAGGGTTGTACGGGGTCATGACACCTGCTACCATAATGATCACCATTACAGAGGTTTGTGGCATTTGTTATCTTAAAATCACTTCAAAAATCATTTATTCCACCAAGAAGTGCTCAAGGTATACTATGTATTTTCAAAAAAAAAACACAATGTAAGATTACTCAAAATACTGATAGCGAAGATAAAGTTTTGATTACAGATTGATCTTACAATGAGATGTATGGACATTTTCTTTATAACAATCAGCTCTTGAAGAAAAAATATGAAATATTTTATTTTTTTTTTCTTTGTAGTGTTTAAGACCAGATCACGTATGGACATGCATACTGTGTTCTATCATTTTTCGTTTAACACAAATACGGGTTGTTTTATGGCCAGGCCAGATAACAAAATAAATTTTACTGTAAACGAAATACAAATTTTATTGATAAAAAAGGAAAGTTTAGCTGTCGGGTTTTAACATACGAACAATAATGTCAAAACTGCAAAATTGGATCCCAACGAAAAACAATGTATATAACCGTACAATACCTTTGTACAATTTGGTTTAAAAACGCATAAGTATATTGATATACATATTTACGTCATCCATGTCCTCATGGTTTGTTATTTATTTTTTACAGATATTTTCAACAATGCAGAAAGAGAAAACTGTAATACACCTTACTCAAGTAATTCATATACTATTTTTAGTAAACTGACCAGTCAAATGTCTGCCTCTATTATTTATTGTATTTTTAAAAAAAAAATATTCTTGTTGACTAATACCATACAAACAGTTGGTGATTGTGGTTCACCAGAAAGTGAATAATATTGACCGAATCAAATCAATGGGTTGTATTTTTCTGGTGAATATAAAACAATATTATACAACTGAAGAATCCATAAAGAGTCCAAACACAGGTATCTAATAAATGGTATAGAACACGACATCATGATGACATTTTATTCATTCACTTTTATTTCATAAAGGCTTTTTAAAAATCTAGATTACAAGTGAACTTCTATGTTTTCATTTTTTTAATTCTAATTGAGTAGATAATAAATTAGATAAAGGCTTATAAGTCAACTTTTCCTATTCAGGACTATAGATACATTATACCGGTATAATAATATCGATTAACTAAGTCCTTCATTTTATTAGTTTGAATTAAAATTTTAATTTGAGAACCATAAAATAGCATATATATGTAGACTTTTTGACCAACGTACTAAAACTTTTACTGTTTGATCAATAATAAGTTTAGAAACACTTACTGTTTCATTTTTGCAATTATGAAAGCCTTTGCACAGGAGTAAAAACTTACTGTGGAATAATATTTTGATAATTCTTGAATATCAACAGTGTTTGAAAACTTGGATTACCTACGACGACACAATCATCAATGTCTTGACACTTTAGTTCGGGCAATAGCAAGTACGTAACTTTGTTTATTAAAAACCATGTATGTACATTAAAAACTCAGGCTGATCTTGATACTGAGTAGACAAAAAGAAAAATAATCGAATCAAAATACATAATACTTAAATCGAACATCGTGCTAATGATTCTATCCTTTGTAGCATTATGGTGTGTGTTTTACGGGTTAACGGCGATGTTTGTTGATAAGATCGTTAGGTTTCTGTAATTAAGAAATGTTATGTTAAAAATTAACCTCTTTAGATCTGCATTTACCTGAGTGTGACTGTCATCAAGCACACATACATTATCCGCAACAAGGAGATTGTACGTATTACATGACATTTTTACAACTATTTATAAGTGTGTCTTGGAAACATTCGTTTGCTTCATTTTGTCTGTAGAAATTACATTTAGACTGTTTTCAGTCCCATAATCTCTAGCACTGAAAGAAAACTATTTTTATAACAATTATATATTTTCATCTTATAATGTTTCCTGTGATTTCATTTTATTTTTCAAGATAATCATTACTCTAGATGTAAGGAGCACAATGTCTATCGAGGTAAGATAATGTGTCGTATTTAACAAACCTGAACTTATTCAAATAAGGAAATTTCGAAACTAAACAAAAAAATGTGTTTTTAAATATTTTTTTTACCTTTCCTACTGACGTTTTCCCCAACATGTCTTTCTTTCTAAGCCATTGGTATATTTATATCAGTCTTCTTATCCCAACACTAATTTCATCCTTAATGTTCTAGATTGATTTCTTTTGAAAATGTTCACTACTTGCGTCTGAGTCTATATAAACTCTATTGTGAACACAAATAGTCGAGACATTAAGGGTTGTCCCAAGAATATTAGAACTTACTCAAAGCTATAAAATACCATAAGTAGGTCATGGTGACCTACTTTTTGATTTGAAATTTTCTGAGGACTCAAGATGCATTCATTGACAAAGATTGATGATTCTAAGCCAGAAAGTACCTGAGATATTCAAAAGTAGGTCACTGTCATCTACATTCTCCGTCAACATTCTTCGAAAACCCAAGATACATCAACTGACAAAGTTTGACGATTCTAAGCCATTAAGTACCCCTTATTCTTAAATAAAGCCATAAAATGTTACAAGTAGGTCATCCTGACCTACTTTCAAATGACGTTCTCCGAAAACCCAAGATGCATCAACTGACAATGTTTGCATGATGATTCTAAACCAATAAGTACCTGAGATAATTGAAAGAAGGTCATTGTGACATTCAAAATTCTCAGAAAACCACAGATGCCTCAACTGTCAAAGTTTGACAATTCTAGGCCAATGATAAATTACTACCCGGGATACTTGAATATTGACATTTTCCGAAGACACAAAATGCAACTGAAAAAGTTAACTAATTCGAAGGAAATAAGTACCTAAGATATTTAAATATAGCCATAAAATGTCAACAGTAGGTCACCGTGAGCTACTTTTTGGTCGAGAATTTCCAAAGACCCAAGATGCATCAACTGACAAAGTTTGATGATCATAGGTCTGAAAGAAGTCGAAACATGCCTTTTAAACAATTTGAAAACAAATACCTACAAAATTCAAAAGTAGGTCACAGTGGCTTACTTTTTCATAAATATGTTTTAAGGCCCAAAGATGCATCAGCCAAAAATTGTAAAAGTAGGTCAAGGCGACAGACTTTTAAGTTGAACTTGTTCGAGGACCCCCTAAATGCATTAACTGACGAAGTTTGATGATCATAGGTCTTAAGTGTCCAAAATATGCCTCCGAATCAATTTGAAAACGAAAGCCCGAAAAATTTATAAAGTAGGTTATGGTGACCTACTTTTGAGTTAAAATTGTGTGAAGTTCTAAGATGCATCAACTGACAAGATTTGATGAACCTTGTCTTATGATGTATATATAGTAAGCAAAATATCAATTTAACGTTTTATTAACAATGAAGTGACGTTCAGACAACGCCCTTTGCCCCCAGGGTCATGCCTTGAACAATTTTTAATCTTCATCATATCCTGACCCTTGTATATATCGTAAGTTTGGTGAAAATCTGCCTGGTGTTTCTGGAGTCGAAGATTTTTTTTAGCAATTAGATCCAATATTTTTCAATATTTGGCCTCTTGAATACTAGCTTTTTTTTCCTTTCCCTCACAACAATGCATATCTTGCCTATGTAGGTAGGGACTGACCCAATCACAAGACAGGATGTGTATTGATGAGGAACATAGATTAAATAAATTAACTATTTTTAATTTTTTTCTTCTCTTTTCTCAATTTGGTTAAGCTATGTCTGTGTGAATTTTTAATTGTCTAAACTTTAAATTTATTTATCAATCGTTTTTTATTTATTCATTTTTTTATTATTATTAAAACACATGCAAAAGTACAATTAGCTTTTTTTAATCTGACTTTAAGGATTAAATGTAGTGCTTAATTTTATTAGTCATATGACTTTTATTTATTTATTTATAATACTCACTTTATACTCAGTATTTATTTTTGTTCCTCTTAATGCATGTAATGCAATCATGGATATAATGCTTTTCAAGTTTGTCGTTTTTCTCTAACTAATTCTAAAGAAATTATATAAATTCTTAACATTTTTTTTTAATTCTTAAAATTCGTTTTATCTGCCATATGTATGTGTATATAATTATGTACATGTGTTTTTGCATGTTAATTTTATGTTGTAAATGATTTTAACTGTGCTAGTCGGTTTAAGGGTACTTACCACAAACAAAAAATGGATGCGCGGGTTGATATATATTTTTTGACTGATTTTGATTTGTAATGACATAAATAATAAATCCCTGAAATATAAAGAAATCGTAGGTTTTCCTTGGTGCTTAAATTTGAGATTTAATTTTGCCTTCTATATAATTCCATACAAAATTTTGCACAATTTTTTAACTTTATGCCAAAATCTTATAAAATTCTCCCACTCTATACTTGGTAAACTTTATTCAGGTTGTCAATTTAGATGTAAATCTTTGAGAAATAATGCTGATTTCTGAAAAAAGTTTGTTTGTGTTATTTATCCTTAAGAGCTCATGTTTCTTGTTATGTAATGTATACAATGCCGACTTTAAATAAAATTTATTTACTAAAATTTACTTACTTAATTACTTAGGGTCCGAACCCTGGTTTTAGTATAAATGGTAGCCCTTGGGCCAATGATACCCTGAGTCAAATTTGACAGTGATTGGCCGAGGGGTTCTTGAGTTATGGCCCATATTCTGAAAAGTTCACACACATCGCAACACCGCACCTTTGGCTAGAAGAGCTATAAATAGATGCGGGAAAATCCAGTTGTATACAGTTTGTTTTTGTGGGGGGGGGGGCTTTCATGATCAAATACATTTTATTAATAACAGATCTGAATGAAAAAATCCCCAAAAAACCTGTAAAATATCAAGCATATAAAAATAAAAATTATATTACTAGCATAGTAACCATCCTTGGACCCGTGCTAAATGTGATAGAGTATCTCTAATTGTTACATTAGGACGACTAAATATACAAAGAGTTTAAAAAACTTACAATGATTTTTTAACGAAAAGCTTATTCCACAGCAAAATCAAATTCCTTTGGTAACGCAGTAGTACTGTGCCACACAAGTTTTATGAAATACACATGTAAGGTAGGCCTGTACTAGGTCTCGATCACTTTTTACAACTGTTTATCATGTTTATTTTTAAACATCATATTAAGTATAGGTGGGGGATCCACACAGGTTTTGTGCCAAAAACTGTTTAACTTAAGTAAGAATCCAGTCAAGTTGTCACAAATTTTAAACAAATTGCAACAGAATTAGGCCCATAAAATGCTGGGGTATGATATGGGAGACGTGGAGAGGAGGGGGGTGCTCTATAGCTACTGCTCACCGAGTTAGTATAGTATTTTTTTTTTATTGTTTGGCAAATTTTGACATATAGTATCCCGGTTCCTCTTCCCCGCTTTTAAGTTGTTGCTGTAAGGCTGAGCACTGAAAAAATCCAGGATTTCATTTGGACAACTGTTAACATGGTTAATAAATAAGTAAAATTTTTAAGCTCACCTGAGCTGAAAGTTCTCGAAAATGAGCTTTTCTGAGTCACATTTTTTGTCAGTAGTCCATTTGCTATAGCTGTCTGTCTATAGCTGCATGTCTGTCTGTAAACACATGGTAAACTTTTCACATTTTCGACTTCTTTTCCAGCACCACTAAGCCAGTTAATTCCAACAAAACTTGCCACAAATTAACTACACATTCTTTGGGGGAAGGGACTTCAATTAATGAAAGTTTCTTCAAATAAAAGGGCAAACCCCCTTTCAAGAGGAGATAATTTAGAAAAAATGAAGATTTGGTGATATCTTTTAAAATTCTTTCATCCAAAAAAGATGAAAATTTAGTAGGAAACTTTCTTTACATTGTATAGATTCAAGTTTGTTTAAATTATGACCCCCGAGGTTAGGATGAGGTCATAGTATTGGTGATAAAGTTTTACATAGCAGGCGCGGATCTAGAAATTATTTAAAGGGAGGGATGAAAAGGAAAAAAAAGTATTTGTAATAATTTACGTAGGTTTACAAAATATTTTTTAAACAACTTATTAGGATACAAGGATAAAGTATTGCCTTTAAAAAGGGGGGGGGGCGGAGTGATCAGCCTGGGAAAGAATATCAGTATTGATTTATATCTGAAAGTTTTTGACAAAGACAGAAAAATAAATTTTCCCGATAATGCAATTTGGTAAAAGAAGAGATGGGGTTAAGAACATGTTTCATTCAAGTTTGGCATGTAAACTTTTTTACGTTTATTTTCATGATTGCTTTGTGCTTTTTCTTAGCCAACCTGCTCAGGTGAGTGATGTGACCTATGGCCCTATTCATGCTCTTGCTAGGGGAAACTTGGACAGTTTAGGTTTTTCCCGCTTGTTTGAAATTTTTGGGGTCCCCTTTTGAAATCGTTGTGTCAGTCCCAATTTAAGAATGTTTCTTTCACGTATCATATGTACATACATTGTAAATGAATAAATCATATCATTGGCGTCGGAAGCAAATTGAAAATGGTGGGGGGGGGGGGGGGCTAATTGTAAAGAAAAAATTGTACCTCCAAAATAACCTGACAAGCAAAAAAAAAAAAAAAAGGAAATGTCTATTTCCCAAACACGAAAATCCTTTTTCGTGGGGTGGGGGTTGTTGGTTAGGTTCGAACTCCGGTACCAACTCCGGTGCCCCCCCCCCCCCCCCCCCGGTTCCGACGCCTATTCATTTGTTGTAGATCCTGTAACTATGCATTAATGATGTTAACTATACGTTCCTGGGCCAAAATCAGTTAGAATGTACACATTTTTTTGCTTATTCAAAATAATTTTTTTTATCAGATTTGAATCCATTTCATTTAGTTTCTAGGGATGGAAGCCGGCTTTGTATTGTCTAGATTTTTGGCAGGGATTGCATTTTTATCTCACCCCTCATAAATTTTGTTTTCTAACAATTAAAAAGTTTTTAAAATTATACGTCCACAAAAGTCAATAAACGAACAGAAGAAAACCTTAGGACACTTATTTAGGTAGTTTAATTAGTCAATATTAGTTAAATACCCTAAACTGGAACAACAGTGTCTCTGTGTACATATAAAGTAAACAAAGATTTTATCGACTTTCGCTACCATTAAGTACTAGCTCTTCCACAATGTCAGTATGTCCCGTTCCTACAGCAATATCAAATGGATATTACGTCGGTGCTAAGGTGTCCTATGCCGCTGGTGACGTCATACAGTATATCTGTAACAATGATTATGTTATGTCCGGAAGTCCTAACTCCGTCTGTGACGCCACTGGAGTTTGGCTACCGGTCTCTGGGTCTGTTCCGGAATGCAGTTCATCCTACTTTAACAACGGTAGGTTTATGTGGCTTTTCTTTTACTATAGTCTAAAGATAGTAGATTTAATACCTGAGTTTCTTTTTACTTTACCTCAACGACTGTAGCTTGAACTCAATTTTTCAAAATTATATTTTTATAAAGGCAAGTCAAAATTAGATTCTTGACAAACGTTGACAACAGGATATCCGAAGCCATCTCGTTTGTCATGCAATTCAGTTGTTGATTGATCTTTTAAATTATCATCAGTATTCTCTAGTCAATAAAACATCTACATCTATATGAAACAGGCGCGGCAGACTTTGTAGAGTCTTTAATTTCAAGTTCACCGAGATACTGAATATACCGAGTCGACGCAATGAATGGTTATAAATACAAACTAGTATTGTAATTTTATAAAACCTCGGCAATATATCTAAATGTAGAGTAGAAGGGCGACAAGTGTTCTTTTTCTCATACAGAAGTTTTTAAATAAATATTTTTATAAAGAAAGATCGGCTAATAAAGGAGCACATTTAGTGCCCAGTGAAATTCCATCAGTTTCCAACGACAAATAAATATAATATTGTCAATGAGAGATCGAGTTCAAACTCAGGCATATATCACCTTCTGAGTATCTATATGTATATGTAGCACAACGTTTGGCATAATCGAGAGATAAAAAAGAAAATAAATTATTTTATTCCAGTCTGGTTCCTACTGGTTCTATCGTTGTTGGGGTTCATCGCTATAGTGATCATTCTGCTCCTGTTGATTCTCTGTTGCAGATTTTGTTGGTAAGTAAAAGTCATATATTAACACATAATCCAGCACCAACAATAAATACTAGGCTAGTAAGCTTAGGTGAACATCCATTAATTAATAAAAGTATCATCGGAAATCATTTCAAAATTTATTTCATTATGTTTGATATTTGAGTCTCCTTCAGTATTTTTATGTCATACTTTCATTACTTTGTAAATATTTTGTACTCTGCAGTATTCGAAATCGTGTCAATGATGAAGAAAGCGAGGCGGAAGGAAGAGGATGTTGCACGTGCTGCAGATCAGGGTATGAGGAAGAGGAAGAAGAAAAGCCAAAACCGCGGAGAAAACCGCTCACAACAGCAAAAAAATCTCCGAATAATAAAATAAATAATAAACCCGTCACAAAAACTAAAATAACGAAAAAGAAAGTTGTATCTAAAAAGGGGAAAATAATGAGGACAAAAAGAGGTGTAAAAACTCTTAGGAAGGGAAAGGATAAAACAGCAGTCAAAACAAAGGAAGATAGACCACTGAACTCACGAGAGGCAAAGAGTATTACAGAGTGGAAGCCGTTCGCTAAGCCCGTGAGGAATATAAACACTAGCACGAAGTAGCACCAACCTGCAGTGCTAGCCTTTTTATAGATAGACAGGTCACCTCGTTCTTGAATTATAATGCATTTGACATCTACTGTCTGACATATATTTTTACATCTGAAAGCATAAATCTCTTCAAAGTTCAATGCATACTAATTCTCGAGTCTTAGAATTGTGACTGATGCTCTGTAGATGCTCTATACAAAGGGGATGCAGTACCCTAGTTATAAATAGTAACCCACTAAAGATGACATGTACCACATTGTAGGGGTGAACACAGTTACTAATCTACCCATAATAATAACAAATGAAGCTGATGAATTAACAATGATCTAGAATCAATCGTCTGTTGTTAAAACGTGAATGCAACAGCAATCTGAAGTCTTCTCCTCTGTGTTTAAGACAGCATCAGTGTTTCTTTATACACTGTAATTCCAACAGCAATGGAACCATTTAAGTCCCTTTGATAATTTTTCTCAAGTTGGAAATTTTGTAGCTTTTATAATAAATGTGGAAATGGTTTTACATTCCTTATTTTAACTTACCGGTACATGTAGAAACTTGAATTTTTTTAAGATTGTCAATATTGGAGGGGGGAGAGGGCAACATAAAACTTTGAGTCAAAATACAAACAGTGTACCTTTATAGTGTATTGTGCAAACTATTGCTATTCAAAGAAGACACAATAATATTGATACATTTTGTATTTTTCTAAGACATCAATGAATAAAACAAAATAGATTTTGCAACATGTAGTCTGTTGTGAATCTTGTGATGACAATTTTATACAAACACAATGACGATGATAATGATGATGATACGTAGAATGATGACAACACGTGGTTAAGGCTGTTCCCGATTCCTGCGTAAGATTTCGCCGGGGCTGGGGTAGGGGCGCTGCTGGAACAGGGGGCCTGAGGCAGTGGTATCGACCCCTGTCTTCGCCTCCCCGCGTGATGCCAGACCTGTTGACCATGTCCCCCTGTCATATAAAATAACAGTAGTGAAATTTAATTTTATTGTATGAAAAATGACAAGTCAAAAGAGTCTAGTCTGTCAAGTTCTCATTTGACAATATGAGGAGATTTTGAGATTTTGCTAATATTGACCTTGGGACCTCGGAGTAGGATGCAGGATCCATGGGATCTAGCTCATCCTTCTGTCGTTTACCTCCCCTGCGTCGGTTGTCATTGTGACGACGCCCGCGGTCTCGGCGACGTTTTTCGTACTCGTCCTCGGAGTCTGAGGAGCTAGAGGAAGAGGAGGAACTCTGTAACGAAGAAACGTGGAGAGGTATATATAGGATAACAAAATCTTACATACATCAGTGTAGAGGTGGGCATTATTAATAGATGTATGCTACTGAACAACAGGAAAAATTACATCAAATTGTGTGAAACCTCAAGGACTTGTAAAAAAAAGTTTGTTATTATAAACAAAATTTTCTGTTTTATACATGAACATCACAGACCTTTTTGTTCTTTTAAAGAAAATCCAAATTTGTAACACTATAAATACTGAAAGGCAATTTTGCTTCTTTGTAATTGTGCTGTCTTTATTAGCTATAATTAAGACTACTTTTTAAGTGGAAATGTTAGCGAGACCCAAATTTAACAAATTATTCTTAAAAACTGGTATTTTATTTTTAGCATGATTTAATTTAAGCGATTTTAAAATGCTCACTAAAGAAGCTATTACAAATAAAACGCAATTTATTTTTAGCGATATTCAATTTTAGCGATCTCACCACCCTCACTAATAATGCCATAATTAAATCCTCGGTAAAAATCTGCGTATACAGTATAATACTAGCTCTATTTCACATACCACATCACTCTCCTCCGAGCCCTTGGTCTCCATCTCTTCATCACTCGCCTCGGCCTCTTTATTTGCCAGATGCTGGTCACCAAGGAGATCTGTAAACAACATTTACACCATATCAACAACTTCAAATTTCTTCAGAGTAACTCTCTTTTACACGAAATTTTAGCGTATGACAGAACAGTAATTTGTATACTGTAGTCCCTCACCCTGAATCCTCTGTGCGGAGATTGTGATGTGGGCGCGGGGGTGGACAGGTGACAGCCAGCTCACCTGGTCTGTGATCGTATTCCAATAATAGTAACGATTCCTGGTAAAAGGGAAATAACAACTGTAAAATTCCGTCAAACACTGGATTCACTGTATGGCGTTAGTAGGGTAGTTGTAGTCATTGTGATCTTGTAATCAGAATTTACCAAAATAGTAATTAGTTTTTTCTCAAACTAAGGACTGCATAATTCTATCTTTATCTCAAACACCGTCTGGAGACACTATATTGATAAGTAATTTTAAACTTCTGGGGTTAACAATCCATATGGCTTGTCAATATATATAGACTTAAAAAGTAAAACTACATTCAGTGAGAATATATAATTTGCTTTAATAATGACTTTTACCTTGTGTATCCATACTTATACCATAGTAAATAGAGAGGCAGGTATCATCTTATATCTATTTTGTGTAATTTGTAATATCCTTTTAATTTTATCATGAAACTTAAAAAAAAGGTTTAAAAAAGAGTTTTACAACAAGAGATGACATCTTACGTCAGAGGGTCAGCTACTTCCTCCCACCCCCCAGGGAGTGGGTAGCGCCGTAACATCCTGTCTCTCTTTTTTATCATGATGGGGGCGGGCTCAAACTTCTGGATCCCCCACCTCTTCTTACAGTACTCCACACAGGTGTGGTATTTATTGTACCTGTTTAAAATGATCAGGAAATAAGATAAACAAAATTGTAGAACTAATTATTTCAGTAACACGATGGTTTGCATCAATGCATGCTTTTCACTGGTATGTCAAAAATGGCTTGATCATACCTAACTTACCTAGAATACCTGGTACCTTAATATTATTTTTATGATAAATTTGTATAAGCCTAATAAATTTCATTTCAATATGTGCAATCTCTGTGAAGAAAATAAACTGAAAGTGATGATCGCCCACCAAATTGAACAACCGACAGACAGCAGCAAAGGAACATGCCTTCCCTTCTTCTACATTTCATGTTGATTTATAGCTGCAGAACTGTAGCTCTCCAAAAAAAAAAATATATATTGACAGAGAGCTACAGTGCCAGCCAGTGAAAAAACTGTATATTTATAACTCACAAAAAATTGTTCTGTTTCTCAACTTATTTCTCCATGTTTTTAAACTGTCATCCCAAAATATTTACATTTGCTGTGTTTTTCTACTAAGCCAACTGTGAAATTGATTTGAAAATCATTTTCGTGTATACTCACGCGTAGAAATATACACGGAGAAACGTGCGTTAATGTGACGTCACAATGAGGCTGCAGTGACGTTGGTAAAATGCAGTGATATAGGACAGCGAAAAATTCAAATATTGAGTATATTTTAGTTGCTTCCAAACATGTTAAATGAAAATATATGGAATGTTTTTCAGTCTTGCACGTAGGCATATTTTTCAAGAAGCGCTAGCGTGCTTCATGAAATATGCCTACGTGACAAGTCTGTGTGATTCACACACCAATAACTCACACAAAACTTAAGAACCCTCTCTACACTGCACACTAAAGAGTTCTGATTCTAAGGTATTTTTCTGCAGTTAGAGTGATCAGCCCTTAGATCTAAATTCTAACAAGAGATGTTTGTAAAACACTTATGCCCCCATCCCCCCAAATTGGAATTTTTTTGTAAGTTCAAGGGGCATAACTCTGTCAAAAATGGCACAATTGTACCCAAAACAGAACTTGACCTAGATATTCATCTGATTAATCTGTATATTAAATTTCATCTCGGTATGTGTAATGGTTGCAAAGAAAATGAACGGAAACTGCAAATAATTGAATTTTTTCAAACTCTAAGGGGCATAACTCTGTCAAAAATGGTGCGATCTTACCCAAAACAAAACTTGCCCGAGATATTCATGTGATATATCTGTATACCAAATTTGATTTCAGTATGTGCAACAATTGCAAAGAAAATGAGCGGAAACTGCAAATAATTGAAATTTTTCCAAGTCCAAGGGGCATAACTCTGTCAAAAATGGTGCGATCTTACCCAAAACAGAACTTGACCTAGATATTCATGTGATATATCTGTATACCAAATTTGATTTCAGTATGTGCAATGTTTGCAAAGAAAATGAGCGGAAATTGCAAATAATTGAAATTTTTCCAAGGGGCATAACTCTGTCAAAAATGGTGCGATCGTACCCAAAACAGAACTTGACCCAGATATTCATGTGATAAATCTGTATACCAAATTTGATTTCAGTATGGGCAAAGGTTATGAAGAAAATGAACGGAAACTAAATGGACCGACAGACCGACGGACCGACAGACCGACCGACAGACAGCAGCAAAGCAATATGCCCTCCCTTCTTCGAAGGGGGGCATAAAAAAAGAAATATACAATGTATTACTCAATTTGTAATTAATTTTACTATTCTGAACATTTTAAAGGGCCAAGATAAATTAACTAAACCTGTTATTTACATGTATTTTCTCTACTGAAGCAATTAACAGCAATTTCTATTCAGTGATATTGGTTGTCTTTGAACATTTTTCCCGGTGGTAAATGCCACGCACCATACTGTGAAAATTAAATAAATAAGCTCAGTATTAACTCCTTTATACAATATATTTTTCTCAATGTCCCCTAAAAAAATTTGCACTAGTGTAGAGAGGGTCCTTAAAAACATTCCTTAAATATAACTTATCGTGTATTTCTAACAAACTCTTTCACTGTTTCCACAACAAAACATTACTTATATTTGTTGTTAATAGCCCTCCTGGTCCAGAAATTGAGACTACCGAAAATTTTGTCTATCTATACTGCTTTTTTGGTTTGCAAGATAATTTGGTCCAACGCACTTCGTGCAGATGTCAACTACGAGAGTACGTCAAAGAGGAGTAAGAAACATTTATCATATTTATTAATCTATCTATTGGGTTAAGAATTTGGAAGAATTAATCCTGAACGAAATGCAAATTTTTGTGCGCAATAATTAAACAGTTTTTTCAATTGGTGGCACTGTAGCTGTCCGGTCTGTCAATACATTTTTCTTGGAGAACTACAGTACAGCAGCTAGTACATTTACAACCTTGTTTTAAAAATTTGCACTTTGACTCAATTACTGAAGTGAAAGTAACACGAGATGAAACACACATAACATCAAAGTCTACATTTACACTGACCGCATTTTATATTTTCATAAAACTACGTAGTAATTTCTCAACATTGATAAGTATATTTACGAACTAAGACCGTCAATAAGTAAGAATGATACCTGTTAGGGCAGGCTGAGACGTCGTACACCAGGGGCTTGGTCTGGTCATGTGACGTATCCATCTCCTGCTCTGTGACCGGGGGAGCTGTGTTTTCTTTGATCGGATCATCGTAATCCTCGGCAAAAACCTCCTCTACTTCCTCAACTGAAAAGTTAACAACTCATCTCAACAAACAGAGAAATCAAATGGAGCATAATGTTACAGAGGAAATTCGAGATGTACCTGCATGGCATTATCTCCAATTATTACGAAATTATATGCTTTTGTACGGTGTATTATTAGAAAATACTCACCACGTTTACTTTGCTCCTCGGTAACAATCCCTCTTTTCTTTAGTTTTGCTAGCAAAGCCGCTGGAAGTGGCATTATTTTGATGTCAAACTGACTCTTACAAAAATTTAAAGGTAAAATCACGAGGAATTCCGAGCATTTCAATTTCGAATTGAAATGTCAACACGTACCTGAACCAAGTCGTAAGGAGGAGAACATTGCAAGAGTGGGCCTGTATAAATATTTCGAGTTAGATTATAATTTATTTTCAAACCAATTAAGAACAAATTACTTATTATTTATTTATAATTAACGGAAGGTCAATTATTTGCTTTACCAAGAACACCATTAGGGATGGTGGGCCGGATTACATGCAGCCAAGGACATAAAATAGGAAAAATAGAACTGGCCGTGGGGCATTTATTAATGTTACTCCAAAAAGGATAAATATCCCTGTTTTTGATATGTTTAAAAATTAAGAAGTTGCAATTATGTACTAGTAAATAAATTATGGCGGTATCTAAAACTTATACAAATTCCAGGCGACTGGCGACGGGCGACGGGCAAGTATTGTTCCAATTTTCAAGAAAGGGGATAAACATTTAGCTTCGATCTATCGACTTCACTAGCTGTATCTTTAACATCTATCCCTTGTAAACCCCTAGAACACATTATACATAGCCAATTCATGGACCATCTAGATGAGAATTCCATCCTCTCAGACAGTCAACATGGGATGGATTCCGCTCTAAGCGTTCCCGAGCTGTGAAATTCAGTTGATGTCCACCATAAACAGTCTAGCCCAGAATCTAAGAGAAAAAGGTCAAGTAGACATTATCCTGCTTTACTTCTCTAAAGCCTATGATAAGGTCCCCCACCAGCGGCTAGCTCATAAGCTGAACTAACTACGAGGTACGAGGCACCTCTATTACAGACTTACTAACAGATAGCTAGGGCACAGCAATTGCTTCTAGAGGGCCATACTTCCTCAACTGCACCAGTGGTGCCAGGAGTGCCGCAAGAGACAGTCCTAGGACCTTTACTGTTCCTCCTCTACATTAACGACCTACCTGAAAGGACACTGTCAGATACTCGCCTTTTTGCAGATGACTGTCTCCTATGCAGACCCATTACAAATAAGGATGATGCAGTTACCTTGCAGAAGGATCTTGATTCTTTGACCAGATGGGAGAAGGACTGGCAGATGGCATTCCACCCAGAAAAATGTGTAGTAATACAAATTACCAACAAGCGGAAATAAACCCATCACGGCTTCTTACTCTATAAATGGGCACCTCCTAGATGTGGTTCATGATTCCAGCAAATACCTTGGAGTCACCGTTAGTAAAGATCTACGATGGGACAACCACATAAACAACATTACATCCAAAGCCAACAAGACACTGGGCTTCATCAGGCGGAATATGAGGGGATGTCGGACATCTGCAAGATCTGCAGCATACCTTGGAATAGTTCGACCGATTCTAGAATAGTTTTACGCCTGTGCAGCATGGGATCCCTGGAGCTCCAAGCAAGTCCAAAAGCTTAAATTGAGAAAGTGCAAAGAAGAGCAGCACATTTTGCCACCAAAAACAACCACGATAACCAACCTGGCAGTGTTACCCAGATGCTTCAAGATCTACACTGGGAACCATTACAAACTAGTGCTAATTGTAACGGGGACCGTTACAGATGTTCCCCAAACGCTCCCCAACTCCCTTTTGGTGCCATATTCCCTGTAAGCTTCATTAAATAAGACAAACTCTATGCATCTGAGATTTTAACAACATTTACAAAGAAGTGTACAAAAATCATTTAAACTTTAGCATTTCACGCGTGCACATGTGAATGCATTTGCGTCATGACCTTATCATCTTGTCTGCACAATCTATTAAAGTATCTAATCCAAAATTATTAATAAAATACGCTCATTCAAGTGTATGTTTGATTTTACTCATTTCACGTGAACGCACGTGCATACATGAGCATGGTGACCATACCTTCTTGTAGAAGTCCATTACATCTATCTATGTTCTAAATTCCACCCCGTTTGGGTGAAAACTAAGAGAGTTATAGCTATTTAAAGTTTCAGACAATCAGATTGCAGCACTTGTACACACACGTGTATGTATGTGCATGATGAGCATACCTACTTGTAGAAGTCCATTATATCTATCTATGTTCCAAATCCCATCCTGTTTGGTTGAAAACCAAGGGAGATATAGCTGTTTAAAGTTCCAGCCAATCAGATTGCAGCGCACGTGCATGCACGTGTTTTCATGATAATTGCTTTATTTCTTGTTGTAGGATATCCTAATACATGGCTATGTTCAAAATTTCAAAGGATTTCGTCAAAAAACAAGAAAGATATTGAGACTTTAGTTGCAGCCAATCAGAGCGAAGTGCACGTGCATGCGCGTGAGATCTTCCTATTTTCACCATGTCGTCATGTCTATACTACTAATATATCCTCACATTATGAGTTTCAAAGCATTTCATCCAAAAATAGAACAGTTGTGGCTATATCTATTATATTGGTCATTTCACGTGTTGCACGTGCACGCTCTTGCAAGCACGTGCGCGCAAAATGACCTTGATTCCGCAAATCTACATAACATGTCTACTAACCCTAAAAAGGTTTTACCTACATCGGACTAATAGTTTACAAGATCATTCCCGGACAAAAAAGTTCCAGGAAGAAGAAGAAGAAAAACTAGATACGATCTCGTTGTGAACAACGAGTGGGTCTTCCGTTCGATTCTTGTTGAGATGAGATAAGATTTTGAATGAGATTTTCATTCTAAAATAATGATTTACCACAATCTGTAAAAAGACATTGAACATTAAAGACTTTAAAAAATCGGCATTTTGCCCCTCACAGCCCCTAATTTTGGGAATCGGCCCTCTGTTTTCATATCATCTTAAAGCTCTTAAGATTTTGAAGTTTTTTTGTTCAACAACTATTCAAAAATTTATTTTCGTTTTTGAGAAATAAGCAAAAGAAATATTTAAGGGGCAACCCTTCAACTCCTCAATGGGGATGTTTAGCAAAAAATGAAAGGTTGCATATTGTTCAGAACATTATTTTGAAAATCTTTATGCTTATCAAAATATTTCTCCCTTTCGAGATATAAAGCATCAAAGATTTAGCATTCTGGCCCCTTGTGGCCCCTAATTATGTACCATGCGACATAAAAATCATAATATATAGTTGTAGACGGTTGAGATAAACATCTTTGCTTCAGTAATGTATTACAAAATATAAACTAATAAAGAGTTATCCAATAAAGACTTTTGGCCCCTCTCAGCCCCTAATTCGAGTGCGAAGCCCCTATTTTGAGATCTCATCTGAAAGATCTTAAGATTTTGAACATTTTTTGTTGAATATCTTTTCAGAAATTCTTTTCCATTTTTGAACTATAAGCAAAAGAAATATTTAGGGGCCAACCCTTGAACTCCTTAATGGGGACGCTTAGCAAAAAATGAAAGGTTGCATATTGTTCAGAACATGATTTTGAACATCTTTTGTTCAATATTGCTTATCAAAATATTTCTCCGTTTCGAGATATGAAGCATTAAAGATTAAGCATTCTGGCCCCTTATAGCCCCTAATTATGTACCATACGACATAAAAAACATATTTTATAGTTGAAGATGGTTGATATAAAGATCTTTGCTTCAGTATTGTATTATTAAATATTAACTGATAAAGAGTTATTGAAAAAAGACATTTTGCCCTTCTTGGCCCCTAATTCGAGTGCCCAGCCCCTTTTTCGGGATCTCTTCTTGAAGGTCTTAAGATCTTGAACATTTTTTGTTCAATTACTATTTAGAAATTCTTTTCCATTTTTGAATTATAAGCAAAAGAAATATTTAGGGGCCAACCCTTGAACTCCTTAATGGGGACGCTTAGCAAAAAAATGAAAGGTTCATATTGTTCAGAACATGATTTTGAACATCTATTTTTCAATATCACTTATCAAAATATTTCTCCCTTTCAAGATATAAAGCATCAAAGATTTAGCATTCTGGCCCCTTTTGGCCCCTAATCATGTACCATACGACATGAAAATCATAATATATAGTTGGAAATGGTTGAGATTAACATCTTTGCTTCAGAAATGTATTACAAAATATTAACTGATAAAGAGTTATTGAAAAAAGACTTTTGGCCCCTTTTGGCCCCTAATTCGAGTGCCCAGCCCTTATTTTGGGATCTCATCTTGAAGGTCTTAAGATTTTGAACATTTTGTGTTCAATAATTGTTCAGAAATTCTAATTCGTTTTTGAGCTATAAGCAAAAGAAATATTTAGGGGCCAACCCTTCAACTCCTTAATGGGGCCGTTAAGCAAAAAATGAAAAATTGCATATTGTTTAAAACATTATTTTGAACATATTTTGTTCAATATTGCTTATCAAAATATTTCTCCCTTTCGAGATATAAAGCATCAAAGATTTAGCATTCTGGCCCCTTGTGGCCCCTAATTATGTACCACATGATATGAATATCATAATATATGGTTGTAGATTGTTAAGCTCAACATTTTTTGTTCAGTAATATATACCAAAATATTGATTGTTAAAGAGTTATCGATTAAAGACTTTTGGCCCCTTTTTGCCCTTAATGTGATGAGTCAGCGCTTTTTTCTTGGTGTAATATGAAAGATCTCGATGTTTGGCACAATTGATGCTCAGTATGTTTTAACAAAATAATTATACTTTAAAAGATATGAAGCAAAATGTTTTAAAAAATCAGTCATGATTCGTGTCCTAAATTTTGACCCCTACCGAGCTTCCATACTAGAATCTTCCGGAAAATTTCCTGACCCAGGTGCAACATGGCAACATGTCCTCTATTATCACTGAAAATTTCAGCGCTCTAGCTTGAGCCGTTATTGAGTTCTGTCACAGACACGGAGGTCATCTGAATTTTAAGAAAAGGGCGATAACTCTAGACCGGAAGTGATTTTCAAAAAATCCTTCGGCCGGAATTAACTTCAGATAATTGTGCACCAACCCTGAAAATTTGAAACAAATCTATCGAAAAATCTCTGAGGAATCGTCGGCACAAAATTTCTGCAGAAAAAAAGAATAATAACTAGAAAGTCTGCTATTGCAAGCAATAGCATATGTCGCCCCGTATTGGACAAGACTTTCATTTTTATCATCACTAAAACAATGGTCCATTAGCTAAGCTTGGACAACCATCCAGTCGTATCAGTTCTTTCCGTTGGAAACGGAAGACCTTAATTGGGTACATCCCACTCATTATTTTTAGAATCTGTAGGAGAAGAAAGTAGTGCAGGAAAAAAATTACAAGTCCAAAATTGCAGACTTGCATAAAAGAAATTGGACAGATGCACTGAACTGAGCCTCATACTTGTTAATTGGCAGTATCTTTCCTATCAAAAACGCTTGGCAAATATTATTTATTAAGAAGATCAGCCGAATTATTTTGTGTATTATAACGCCAGTGAGAATTCATTCTGCATTGTACAGGGCTGATGTTTCTTATGATATGATAAATCATGTGTAAATTTTCTCAGTTTAGCAGAATCATGAACATTTTCGGCGAGATGAATGTTTTGTTTATAGTAGTGATCAAGGCGTAGCGCACCTGTATAGGAGCGGATCCAAAGATTTATGAATGAATAAAAACTATGGAAATAATTTAACGTACCAATTTTCTAATTTATTCTTGCACTACTTAATGAAATTAATAATATACAAGTAATAGATATACCAAAAAACGCGAAATGCTAATAAATGCAGTTGACAATCGTTATTTTTTTTATATAGAAAAAATAAAATAATTATAAAATCTAGAGACAAGACAGAAGAAGAATGACTGTTGGCAAACTATCAAATCACATCAGGAGAACTGAATTTTATGAATGAAACTTTTAAAAGGTTACTTGTAAATTGTATATGTTATATCTGTGTATTCTACCTGGCAGTGCGCTTCAAAAAAAAAGGGGGGGGGGTCGTCTTGAACATAGTACCTTACGTTTGAACGGTAAGGGCTAGGGCTTTCGTATTTCAAATATGTAATCCTTGTGAAAAGAACTTTTATTGGACACGAAGAACTTTGACCCTTTGACCTAGACCTTGGAGAACACATGTGTACATCTTAACCTTTTTTTCTGTTTCGTTTCTATGACAACTGTGAGCGACTCATTACAATTATTTTAAAAGAAGAAATCACTTTGACACATTGCAAGGAATTAACATTGAAAGTTTCAAAACGATTGCTTGAGTAGTTATTGAGAAAATCGAAATTAAAGAATTTTAACATTCCCCTGGTTTCCATGGCAATAAACGATTATTTGAAAATTTTAAATGCAAGGCGCACAACTACAGATACTAATCATTAAAATAAAAAGAGTTTCATGACGAACGTTTAAGGGACCAGAGAGAACACTCTCGGACAAAATTCGTCGCTTTTTACAGGTTTCCATGGCAACGGTAGACATATTGGAACTGAACGACCTCACTGCACAACTACAACCAGTGATCGTCCTTTGAGGAAAGTTTCAGGAAGATTGCCCCAGCCATCTCCGAGAAACAGCCTGGATAAAAAAAACATGCGTACAATATCAATATGTCGTCCCCGACTTCGTTCGGGGCGACATAATAACTCCTGAATTTTTCCCATCAATAACTCCTGAATTTTCCCCTTCAATTCGAGCATTTCTGCATTGTACAGGGCTGATGTTTCTTATGATATGATAAATCATGTGTAAATTTTCTCAGTTTAGCAGAATCATGAACATTTTCGGCGAGATGAATGTTTTGTTTATAGTAGTGATCAAGGCGTAGCGCACCTGTATAGGAGCGGATCCAAAGATTTATGAATGAATAAAAACTATGGAAACAACGTACCAATTTTCTAATTTATTCTTGCACTATTTAATGAAATTAATAATATACAAGTAATAGATATACCAAAAAACGCGAAATGCTAATAAATGCAGTTGACAATCGTTATTTTTTTTATATAGAAAAAATAAAATAATTATAAAATCTAGAGACAAGACAGAAGAAGAATGACTGTTGGCAAACTATCAAATCACATCAGGAGAACTGAATTTTATGAATGAAACTTTTAAAAGGTTACTTGTAAATTGTATATGTTATATCTGTGTATTCTACCTGGCAGTGCGCTTCAAAAAAAAGGGGGGGGGGTCGTCTTGAACATAGTACCTTACGTTTGAACGGTAAGGGCTAGGGCTTTCGTATTTCAAATATGTAATCCTTGTGAAAAGAACTTTTATTGGACACGAAGAACTTTGACCCTTTGACCTAGACCTTGGAGAACACATGTGTACATCTTAACCTTTTTTTCTGTTTCGTTTCTATGACAACTGTGAGCGACTCATTACAATTATTTTAAAAGAAGAAATCACTTTGACACATTGCAAGGAATTAACATTGAAAGTTTCAAAACGATTGCTTGAGTAGTTATTGAGAAAATCGAAATTAAAGAATTTTAACATTCCCCTGGTTTCCATGGCAATAAACGATTATTTGAAAATTTTAAATGCAAGGCGCACAACTACAGATACTAATCATTAAAATAAAAAGAGTTTCATGACGAACGTTTAAGGGACCAGAGAGAACACTCTCGGACAAAATTCGTCGCTTTTTACAGGTTTCCATGGCAACGGTAGACATATTGGAACTGAACGACCTCACTGCACAACTACAACCAGTGATCGTCCTTTGAGGAAAGTTTCAGGAAGATTGCCCCAGCCATCTCCGAGAAACAGCCTGGATAAAAAAAACATGCGTACAATATCAATATGTCGTCCCCGACTTCGTTCGGGGCGACATAATAACTCCTGAATTTTTCCCATCAATAACTCCTGAATTTTCCCCTTCAATTCGAGCATTTCTGCATTGTACAGGGCTGATGTTTCTTATGAGATGATAAATCATGTGTAAATTTTCTCAGTTTAGCGGAATCATGAACATTTTCGGCGAGATGAATGTTTTGTTTACAGTAGTGATCAAGGCGTAGCGCACCTGTATAGGAGCGGATCCAAAGATTTATGAATGAATAAAAACTATGGAAATAACGTACCAATTTTCTAATTTATTCTTGCACTATTTAATGAAATTAATAATATACAAGTAATAGATATACCAAAAAACGCGAAATGCTAATAAATGCAGTTGACAATCGTTATTTTTTTTATATAGAAAAAATAAAATAATTATAAAATCTAGAGACAAGACAGAAGAAGAATGACTGTTGGCAAACTATCAAATCACATCAGGAGAACTGAATTTTATGAATGAAACTTTTAAAAGGTTACTTGTAAATTGTATATGTTATATCTGTGTATTCTACCTGGCAGTGCGCTTCAAAAAAAAGGGGGGGGGTCGTCTTGAACATAGTACCTTACGTTTGAACGGTAAGGGCTAGGGCTTTCGTATTTCAAATATGTAATCCTTGTGAAAAGAACTTTTATTGGACACGAAGAACTTTGACCCTTTGACCTAGACCTTGGAGAACACATGTGTACATCTTAACCTTTTTTTCTGTTTCGTTTCTATGACAACTGTGAGCGACTCATTACAATTATTTTAAAAGAAGAAATCACTTTGACACATTGCAAGGAATTAACATTGAAAGTTTCAAAACGATTGCTTGAGTAGTTATTGAGAAAATCGAAATTAAAGAATTTTAACATTCCCCTGGTTTCCATGGCAATAAACGATTATTTGAAAATTTTAAATGCAAGGCGCACAACTACAGATACTAATCATTAAAATAAAAAGAGTTTCATGACGAACGTTTAAGGGACCAGAGAGAACACTCTCGGACAAAATTCGTCGCTTTTTACAGGTTTCCATGGCAACGGTAGACATATTGGAACTGAACGACCTCACTGCACAACTACAACCAGTGATCGTCCTTTGAGGAAAGTTTCAGGAAGATTGCCCCAGCCATCTCCGAGAAACAGCCTGGATAAAAAAAACATGCGTACAATATCAATATGTCGTCCCCGACTTCGTTCGGGGCGACATAATAACTCCTGAATTTTTCCCATCAATAACTCCTGAATTTTCCCCTTCAATTCGAGCATTTCTGCATTGTACAGGGCTGATGTTTCTTATGAGATGATAAATCATGTGTAAACTTTCTCAGTTTAGCGGAATCATGAACATTTTCGGCGAGATGAATGTTTTGTTTACAGTAGTGATCAAGGCTAAGCGCACCTGTATAGGAGCGGATCCAAAGATTTATGAATGAATAAAAACTATGGAAATAACGTACCAATTTTCTAATTTATTCTTGCACTATTTAATGAAATTAATAATATACAAGTAATAGATATACCAAAAAACGCGAAATGCTAATAAATGCAGTTGACAATCGTTATTTTTTTTATATAGAAAAAATAAAATAATTATAAAATCTAGAGACAAGACAGAAGAAGAATGACTGTTGGCAAACTATCAAATCACATCAGGAGAACTGAATTTTATGAATGAAACTTTTAAAAGGTTACTTGTAAATTGTATATGTTATATCTGTGTATTCTACCTGGCAGTGCGCTTCAAAAAAAAGGGGGGGGGGGTCGTCTTGAACATAGTACCTTACGTTTGAACGGTAAGGGCTAGGGCTTTCGTATTTCAAATATGTAATCCTTGTGAAAAGAACTTTTATTGGACACGAAGAACTTTGACCCTTTGACCTAGACCTTGGAGAACACATGTGTACATCTTAACCTTTTTTTCTGTTTCGTTTCTATGACAACTGTGAGCGACTCATTACAATTATTTTAAAAGAAGAAATCACTTTGACACATTGCAAGGAATTAACATTGAAAGTTTCAAAACGATTGCTTGAGTAGTTATTGAGAAAATCGAAATTAAAGAATTTTAACATTCCCCTGGTTTCCATGGCAATAAACGATTATTTGAAAATTTTAAATGCAAGGCGCACAACTACAGATACTAATCATTAAAATAAAAAGAGTTTCATGACGAACGTTTAAGGGACCAGAGAGAACACTCTCGGACAAAATTCGTCGCTTTTTACAGGTTTCCATGGCAACGGTAGACATATTGGAACTGAACGACCTCACTGCACAACTACAACCAGTGATCGTCCTTTGAGGAAAGTTTCAGGAAGATTGCCCCAGCCATCTCCGAGAAACAGCCTGGATAAAAAAAACATGCGTACAATATCAATATGTCGTCCCCGACTTCGTTCGGGGCGACATAATAACTCCTGAATTTTTCCCATCAATAACTCCTGAATTTTCCCCTTCAATTCGAGCATTTCTGCATTGTACAGGGCTGATGTTTCTTATGATATGATAAATCATGTGTAAATTTTCTCAGTTTAGCAGAATCATGAACATTTTCGGCGAGATGAATGTTTTGTTTATAGTAGTGATCAAGGCGTAGCGCACCTGTATAGGAGCGGATCCAAAGATTTATGAATGAATAAAAACTATGGAAAAATAACGTACCAATTTTCTAATTTATTCTTGCACTATTTAATGAAATTAATAATATACAAGTAATAGATATACCAAAAAACGCGAAATGCTAATAAATGCAGTTGACAATCGTTATTTTTTTTATATAGAAAAAATAAAATAATTATAAAATCTAGAGACAAGACAGAAGAAGAATGACTGTTGGCAAACTATCAAATCACATCAGGAGAACTGAATTTTATGAATGAAACTTTTAAAAGGTTACTTGTAAATTGTATATGTTATATCTGTGTATTCTACCTGGCAGTGCGCTTCAAAAAAAGGGGGGGGGTCGTCTTGAACATAGTACCTTACGTTTGAACGGTAAGGGCTAGGGCTTTCGTATTTCAAATATGTAATCCTTGTGAAAAGAACTTTTATTGGACACGAAGAACTTTGACCCTTTGACCTAGACCTTGGAGAACACATGTGTACATCTTAACCTTTTTTTCTGTTTCGTTTCTATGACAACTGTGAGCGACTCATTACAATTATTTTAAAAGAAGAAATCACTTTGACACATTGCAAGGAATTAACATTGAAAGTTTCAAAACGATTGCTTGAGTAGTTATTGAGAAAATCGAAATTAAAGAATTTTAACATTCCCCTGGTTTCCATGGCAATAAACGATTATTTGAAAATTTTAAATGCAAGGCGCACAACTACAGATACTAATCATTAAAATAAAAAGAGTTTCATGACGAACGTTTAAGGGACCAGAGAGAACACTCTCGGACAAAATTCGTCGCTTTTTACAGGTTTCCATGGCAACGGTAGACATATTGGAGCTGAACGACCTCACTGCACAACTACAACCAGTGATCGTCCTTTGAGGAAAGTTTCAGGAAGATTGCCCCAGCCATCTCCGAGAAACAGCCTGGATAAAAAAAACATGCGTACAATATCAATATGTCGTCCCCGACTTCGTTCGGGGCGACATAATAACTCCTGAATTTTTCCCATCAATAACTCCTGAATTTTCCCCTTCAATTCGAGCATTTCTGCATTGTACAGGGCTGATGTTTCTTATGATATGATAAATCATGTGTAAATTTTCTCAGTTTAGCAGAATCATGAACATTTTCGGCGAGATGAATGTTTTGTTTATAGTAGTGATCAAGGCGTAGCGCACCTGTATAGGAGCGGATCCAAAGATTTATGAATGAATAAAAACTATGGAAATAATTTAACGTACCAATTTTCTAATTTATTCTTGCACTACTTAATGAAATTAATAATATACAAGTAATAGATATACCAAAAAACGCGAAATGCTAATAAATGCAGTTGACAATCGTTATTTTTTTTATATAGAAAAAATAAAATAATTATAAAATCTAGAGACAAGACAGAAGAAGAATGACTGTTGGCAAACTATCAAATCACATCAGGAGAACTGAATTTTATGAATGAAACTTTTAAAAGGTTACTTGTAAATTGTATATGTTATATCTGTGTATTCTACCTGGCAGTGCGCTTCAAAAAAAAGGGGGGGGGGGTCGTCTTGAACATAGTACCTTACGTTTGAACGGTAAGGGCTAGGGCTTTCGTATTTCAAATATGTAATCCTTGTGAAAAGAACTTTTATTGGACACGAAGAACTTTGACCCTTTGACCTAGACCTTGGAGAACACATGTGTACATCTTAACCTTTTTTTCTGTTTCGTTTCTATGACAACTGTGAGCGACTCATTACAATTATTTTAAAAGAAGAAATCACTTTGACACATTGCAAGGAATTAACATTGAAAGTTTCAAAACGATTGCTTGAGTAGTTATTGAGAAAATCGAAATTAAAGAATTTTAACATTCCCCTGGTTTCCATGGCAATAAACGATTATTTGAAAATTTTAAATGCAAGGCGCACAACTACAGATACTAATCATTAAAATAAAAAGAGTTTCATGACGAACGTTTAAGGGACCAGAGAGAACTCTCGGACAAAATTCGTCGCTTTTTACAGGTTTCCATGGCAACGGTAGACATATTGGAGCTGAACGACCTCACTGCACAACTACAACCAGTGATCGTCCTTTGAGGAAAGTTTCAGGAAGATTGCCCCAGCCATCTCCGAGAAACAGCCTGGATAAAAAAAACATGCGTACAATATCAATATGTCGTCCCCGACTTCGTTCGGGGCGACATAATAACTCCTGAATTTTTCCCATCAATAACTCCTGAATTTTCCCCTTCAATTCGAGCATTTCTGCATTGTACAGGGCTGATGTTTCTTATGATATGATAAATCATGTGTAAATTTTCTCAGTTTAGCAGAATCATGAACATTTTCGGCGAGATGAATGTTTTGTTTATAGTAGTGATCAAGGCGTAGCGCACCTGTATAGGAGCGGATCCAAAGATTTATGAATGAATAAAAACTATGGAAATAATTTAACGTACCAATTTTCTAATTTATTCTTGCCCTTCTTAATGAAATTAATAATATACAAGTAATAGATATACCAAAAAACGCGAAATGCTAATAAATGCAGTTGACAATCGTTATTTTTTTTATATAGAAAAAATAAAATAATTATAAAATCTAGAGACAAGACAGAAGAAGAATGACTGTTGGCAAACTATCAAATCACATCAGGAGAACTGAATTTTATGAATGAAACTTTTAAAAGGTTACTTGTAAATTGTATATGTTATATCTGTGTATTCTACCTGGCAGTGCGCTTCAAAAAAAAGGGGGGGGGGGGTCGTCTTGAACATAGTACCTTACGTTTGAACGGTAAGGGCTAGGGCTTTCGTATTTCAAATATGTAATCCTTGTGAAAAGAACTTTTATTGGACACGAAGAACTTTGACCCTTTGACCTAGACCTTGGAGAACACATGTGTACATCTTAACCTTTTTTTCTGTTTCGTTTCTATGACAACTGTGAGCGACTCATTACAATTATTTTAAAAGAAGAAATCACTTTGACACATTGCAAGGAATTAACATTGAAAGTTTCAAAACGATTGCTTGAGTAGTTATTGAGAAAATCGAAATTAAAGAATTTTAACATTCCCCTGGTTTCCATGGCAATAAACGATTATTTGAAAATTTTAAATGCAAGGCGCACAACTACAGATACTAATCATTAAAATAAAAAGAGTTTCATGACGAACGTTTAAGGGACCAGAGAGAACACTCTCGGACAAAATTCGTCGCTTTTTACAGGTTTCCATGGCAACGGTAGACATATTGGAGCTGAACGACCTCACTGCACAACTACAACCAGTGATCGTCCTTTGAGGAAAGTTTCAGGAAGATTGCCCCAGCCATCTCCGAGAAACAGCCTGGATAAAAAAAACATGCGTACAATATCAATATGTCGTCCCCGACTTCGTTCGGGGCGACATAATAACTCCTGAATTTTTCCCATCAATAACTCCTGAATTTTCCCCTTCAATTCGAGCATTTCTGCATTGTACAGGGCTGATGTTTCTTATGATATGATAAATCATGTGTAAATTTTCTCAGTTTAGCAGAATCATGAACATTTTCGGCGAGATGAATGTTTTGTTTATAGTAGTGATCAAGGCGTAGCGCACCTGTATAGGAGCGGATCCAAAGATTTATGAATGAATAAAAACTATGGAAATAATTTAACGTACCAATTTTCTAATTTATTCTTGCACTACTTAATGAAATTAATAATATACAAGTAATAGATATACCAAAAAACGCGAAATGCTAATAAATGCAGTTGACAATCGTTATTTTTTTTATATAGAAAAAATAAAATAATTATAAAATCTAGAGACAAGACAGAAGAAGAATGACTGTTGGCAAACTATCAAATCACATCAGGAGAACTGAATTTTATGAATGAAACTTTTAAAAGGTTACTTGTAAATTGTATATGTTATATCTGTGTATTCTACCTGGCAGTGCGCTTCAAAAAAAAGGGGGGGGGGGTCGTCTTGAACATAGTACCTTACGTTTGAACGGTAAGGGCTAGGGCTTTCGTATTTCAAATATGTAATCCTTGTGAAAAGAACTTTTATTGGACACGAAGAACTTTGACCCTTTGACCTAGACCTTGGAGAACACATGTGTACATCTTAACCTTTTTTTCTGTTTCGTTTCTATGACAACTGTGAGCGACTCATTACAATTATTTTAAAAGAAGAAATCACTTTGACACATTGCAAGGAATTAACATTGAAAGTTTCAAAACGATTGCTTGAGTAGTTATTGAGAAAATCGAAATTAAAGAATTTTAACATTCCCCTGGTTTCCATGGCAATAAACGATTATTTGAAAATTTTAAATGCAAGGCGCACAACTACAGATACTAATCATTAAAATAAAAAGAGTTTCATGACGAACGTTTAAGGGACCAGAGAGAACACTCTCGGACAAAATTCGTCGCTTTTTACAGGTTTCCATGGCAACGGTAGACATATTGGAGCTGAACGACCTCACTGCACAACTACAACCAGTGATCGTCCTTTGAGGAAAGTTTCAGGAAGATTGCCCCAGCCATCTCCGAGAAACAGCCTGGATAAAAAAAACATGCGTACAATATCAATATGTCGTCCCCGACTTCGTTCGGGGCGACATAATAACTCCTGAATTTTTCCCATCAATAACTCCTGAATTTTCCCCTTCAATTCGAGCATTTCTGCATTGTACAGGGCTGATGTTTCTTATGATATGATAAATCATGTGTAAATTTTCTCAGTTTAGCAGAATCATGAACATTTTCGGCGAGATGAATGTTTTGTTTATAGTAGTGATCAAGGCGTAGCGCACCTGTATAGGAGCGGATCCAAAGATTTATGAATGAATAAAAACTATGGAAATAATTTAACGTACCAATTTTCTAATTTATTCTTGCACTACTTAATGAAATTAATAATATACAAGTAATAGATATACCAAAAAACGCGAAATGCTAATAAATGCAGTTGACAATCGTTATTTTTTTTATATAGAAAAAATAAAATAATTATAAAATCTAGAGACAAGACAGAAGAAGAATGACTGTTGGCAAACTATCAAATCACATCAGGAGAACTGAATTTTATGAATGAAACTTTTAAAAGGTTACTTGTAAATTGTATATGTTATATCTGTGTATTCTACCTGGCAGTGCGCTTCAAAAAAAAGGGGGTGGGGGGGTCGTCTTGAACATAGTACCTTACGTTTGAACGGTAAGGGCTAGGGCTTTCGTATTTCAAATATGTAATCCTTGTGAAAAGAACTTTTATTGGACACGAAGAACTTTGACCCTTTGACCTAGACCTTGGAGAACACATGTGTACATCTTAACCTTTTTTTCTGTTTCGTTTCTATGACAACTGTGAGCGACTCATTACAATTATTTTAAAAGAAGAAATCACTTTGACACATTGCAAGGAATTAACATTGAAAGTTTCAAAACGATTGCTTGAGTAGTTATTGAGAAAATCGAAATTAAAGAATTTTAACATGTTTCCATGGCAATAAACGATTATTTGAAAATTTTAAATGCAAGGCGCACAACTAAATTTTATGAATGAATAAAAACTATGGATAAATCATGTGTAAATTTTTAACGTACCAATTTTCTAATTTATTCTTGCACTACTTAATGAAATTAATAATATACAAGTAATAGATATACCAAAAAACGCGAAATGCTAATAAATGCAGTTGACAATCGTTATTTTTTTTATATAGAAAAAATAAAATAATTATAAAATCTAGAGACAAGACAGAAGAAGAATGACTGTTGGCAAACTATCAAATCACATCAGGAGAACTGAATTTTATGAATGAAACTTTTAAAAGGTTACTTGTAAATTGTATATGTTATATCTGTGTATTCTACCTGGCAGTGCGCTTCAAAAAAAAGGGGGGGGGGGTCGTCTTGAACATAGTACCTTACGTTTGAACGGTAAGGGCTAGGGCTTTCGTATTTCAAATATGTAATCCTTGTGAAAAGAACTTTTATTGGACACGAAGAACTTTGACCCTTTGACCTAGACCTTGGAGAACACATGTGTACATCTTAACCTTTTTTTCTGTTTCGTTTCTATGACAACTGTGAGCGACTCATTACAATTATTTTAAAAGAAGAAATCACTTTGACACATTGCAAGGAATTAACATTGAAAGTTTCAAAACGATTGCTTGAGTAGTTATTGAGAAAATCGAAATTAAAGAATTTTAACATTCCCCTGGTTTCCATGGCAATAAACGATTATTTGAAAATTTTAAATGCAAGGCGCACAACTACAGATACTAATCATTAAAATAAAAAGAGTTTCATGACGAACGTTTAAGGGACCAGAGAGAACACTCTCGGACAAAATTCGTCGCTTTTTACAGGTTTCCATGGCAACGGTAGACATATTGGAGCTGAACGACCTCACTGCACAACTACAACCAGTGATCGTCCTTTGAGGAAAGTTTCAGGAAGATTGCCCCAGCCATCTCCGAGAAACAGCCTGGATAAAAAAAACATGCGTACAATATCAATATGTCGTCCCCGACTTCGTTCGGGGCGACATAATAACTCCTGAATTTTTCCCATCAATAACTCCTGAATTTTCCCCTTCAATTCGAGCATTTCTGCATTGTACAGGGCTGATGTTTCTTATGATATGATAAATCATGTGTAAATTTTCTCAGTTTAGCAGAATCATGAACATTTTCGGCGAGATGAATGTTTTGTTTATAGTAGTGATCAAGGCGTAGCGCACCTGTATAGGAGCGGATCCAAAGATTTATGAATGAATAAAAACTATGGAAATAATTTAACGTACCAATTTTCTAATTTATTCTTGCACTACTTAATGAAATTAATAATATACAAGTAATAGATATACCAAAAAACGCGAAATGCTAATAAATGCAGTTGACAATCGTTATTTTTTTTATATAGAAAAAATAAAATAATTATAAAATCTAGAGACAAGACAGAAGAAGAATGACTGTTGGCAAACTATCAAATCACATCAGGAGAACTGAATTTTATGAATGAAACTTTTAAAAGGTTACTTGTAAATTGTATATGTTATATCTGTGTATTCTACCTGGCAGTGCGCTTCAAAAAGGGGGGGGGGGGTCGTCTTGAACATAGTACCTTACGTTTGAACGGTAAGGGCTAGGGCTTTCGTATTTCAAATATGTAATCCTTGTGAAAAGAACTTTTATTGGACACGAAGAACTTTGACCCTTTGACCTAGACCTTGGAGAACACATGTGTACATCTTAACCTTTTTTTCTGTTTCGTTTCTATGACAACTGTGAGCGACTCATTACAATTATTTTAAAAGAAGAAATCACTTTGACACATTGCAAGGAATTAACATTGAAAGTTTCAAAACGATTGCTTGAGTAGTTATTGAGAAAATCGAAATTAAAGAATTTTAACATTCCCCTGGTTTCCATGGCAATAAACGATTATTTGAAAATTTTAAATGCAAGGCGCACAACTACAGATACTAATCATTAAAATAAAAAGAGTTTCATGACGAACGTTTAAGGGACCAGAGAGAACACTCTCGGACAAAATTCGTCGCTTTTTACAGGTTTCCATGGCAACGGTAGACATATTGGAGCTGAACGACCTCACTGCACAACTACAACCAGTGATCGTCCTTTGAGGAAAGTTTCAGGAAGATTGCCCCAGCCATCTCCGAGAAACAGCCTGGATAAAAAAAACATGCGTACAATATCAATATGTCGTCCCCGACTTCGTTCGGGGCGACATAATAACTCCTGAATTTTTCCCATCAATAACTCCTGAATTTTCCCCTTCAATTCGAGCATTTCTGCATTGTACAGGGCTGATGTTTCTTATGATATGATAAATCATGTGTAAATTTTCTCAGTTTAGCAGAATCATGAACATTTTCGGCGAGATGAATGTTTTGTTTATAGTAGTGATCAAGGCGTAGCGCACCTGTATAGGAGCGGATCCAAAGATTTATGAATGAATAAAAACTATGGAAATAATTTAACGTACCAATTTTCTAATTTATTCTTGCACTACTTAATGAAATTAATAATATACAAGTAATAGATATACCAAAAAACGCGAAATGCTAATAAATGCAGTTGACAATCGTTATTTTTTTTATATAGAAAAAATAAAATAATTATAAAATCTAGAGACAAGACAGAAGAAGAATGACTGTTGGCAAACTATCAAATCACATCAGGAGAACTGAATTTTATGAATGAAACTTTTAAAAGGTTACTTGTAAATTGTATATGTTATATCTGTGTATTCTACCTGGCAGTGCGCTTCAAAAAAAGGGGGGGGGGGTCGGCTTGAACATAGTACCTTACGTTTGGAGAACACATGTGTACATCTTAACCTTTTTTTCTGTTTCGTTTATATGACAACTGTGAGCGACTCATTACAATTATTTTAAAAGAAGAAATCACTTTGACACATTGCAAGGAATTAA